>NW_027468576.1:13598282-13660782 GCF_046254945.1 Alosa pseudoharengus | reverse complement strand
ACTGCTGCCTTTTGTATTCACACAGCCAGGCCGTAAATACCCCCCTTTGCGGCAATGAAATGAGCAACTAACCGTCTTGCAAACATTTATTTCGGACTGCTGTTGAGAACTCCAGTAAGTAGTTTCATGAAAGATGTAACAGCCGTATGTGACATAGGTCCGTGTGTGTTTGGTCAAAAATCATGTGCTTACTTCTCTTCTACTGTGTCGTGACCAGCTAGTTTTATCGTAAAGCTGTGATGTAAGCTCCATCTGAGTGGGTGTTGCATGTCACTGCTGTTAAGACAGAGAGCGAGGAAACACATGAAAATGAAAAAGTTTTTCATCAAAATAGCCAGATGCATATTAAACCAACCCAACCAACACACTGACTTAAGTAATGATCAGCTGAGATACTGTACATAGTCAAACATAGAGCATCATTGAAGAAACCCTTTAAGTCTCCTTTAGAATTCTTCATGTCCTATCTATGCTTACTGTATGTCCCCTCAGGTTTAGTTGAAAACAAGTAGAAATGTTTAATCATCTTTAATCTCTATCATGAAGATCCGAAAGATGACACATCCGTTGATTAGACAGAATAGACAAGCATCTCTTGGGCATAGTGCTCAGTAAGAAGGGACTACGCATAGAGGAGGCCATGGACATAATGCTACACACTTCTCTTCTGTGCCAACCTCAAGTGAAGATATTAAACATGGTGTGATGGCCAGGACCAGGAGGTCTAGTCAGATTAACTTTTTCAAATAGTCTCTGACTCATTTGACAGTAGTTATTTGGATTCACATTTTTCTGTCTATTATATAATTTGACACTGGGAAGCATCT
The DNA here is from genome assembly GCF_046254945.1 of Alosa pseudoharengus. Taxonomy (NCBI): domain Eukaryota; kingdom Metazoa; phylum Chordata; class Actinopteri; order Clupeiformes; family Clupeidae; genus Alosa; species Alosa pseudoharengus. The sequence continues at coordinate 13,659,955 of NW_027468576.1, read as the reverse complement.
AGAGACCGTCCAGCTAAAACAAACCAGCAAAGCTCAGCACAAAGTAGAAGTTAAAGTATGTTCCCTTCCCTGCAGTTCCCATGCTCCTTTGAGCTCAGCACAAATGAAATCTCTAGATATTTGTGGACACACACACACACACACACACACACACACACACACACACACACACACACACGCACACACACACACACACACACACACACACACACACACACACACACATTAACCTTAGTATTTGGACATTTTGAGAACTCACTGAGGCGCAGTAAAAGTGTAAATATTTGTGCTATTTTTAAAATGGCTTCCAAATGCCACTTTGAAAAGGGTTGCTGTTGGTGATAATTACATCATTTAAATATTATTCTTCCCATCCCCTGTGGTTCCTACTACACACACCCACACACACACACACACTGACAGACACACACATGTACATAACCAGGCATCCTTTTCCTCCCTGATGATTAAGAATAAATCTCAGCTGAACATTTTCCGAGGTGAGAGAGGACAGTGGACGCGTGTGTATATGTGTGATCTGTGTGTCCAGCACTGAAGGTCAGGCAGACAGGATTTCTCGGCACTTTCAAGCCAACAATAATCATGGGACTTGATTGTCTGTCCCTCAACATCAATAATTTATGACTCCAATATTTACTCTATTACCTGGGAGTTGTAAACATTCATTACGAGGATCCTTTGCGATAGGTGGGCCGACAGGAAGCTGAGGCGCGGCGCCAAAGGGAGAGCCTGTCACTTTGACTAATGATGGAGATGAGGAAGATGCCATAATTACTTTAGAAAAAGGTACAGCTCCAGCCTTATCTGTGCAATATGCATTTTAGAAGTTTCTTCAGCGTTATTAAATTTAGCCTGCTGGACTGTAATACATTACAGTCAGAGCAGGTCCTCAGATTTCAAATTAAATTTTCAACTCGCTACACACAGGGTAAGTAATCAGATTGCTGCGCTTTGTATTTATCCAGACATTAACGTTGTTATTATTTACACTGTGTAAATATTGGTAAGGGAAGGTTGCTGCTCTCCCTTTTCCAGGAAGGGATTTCTCTGTTCTTGTTATTTCAAATGCTTTTCTAAGAACCATCTCAAATGAATGTTGTCTAACGTATTCCACCATAAAGCAATGTCACAAATAAATGATTGTTGCATAGCTGAGGTGAATACAGAGAGAGTGTTACTGCATTCAAAGTTCCATTTGAGGGAAATACTCCTTGGTTCTTGTCAAGGAGTATTCAAAGGAGGTAAGGAGGTAGCTGTATACTATTCAACACCCGTTGCATTCAAGCAAAAACACTGTAAAAAAGGAGGTTTGAGTTCTGCGATGCTTAGCTTCAAATACAACACTCATCGTGCACTGGGTATAAGAGAATGAGAGCGTCATTTAATCGCACAGTGTCGGGAAAGTAAATCTTTCATGAGGAATTCACCAGGGTGTGCAAACACAGGCTCTGATCTAGCAGCTCGAGTCTCGCATAGCAATTTAGCTGGTCAAAAGAGAACGGAGACACTACGCATCTACCTGCAGATAAAGCAGCGATAGCATGCAAGCCACAGTCCCAGACCAAGCAGCTCCATGATAGTATCAAAGCAGTGCACTAAAATGGAACCATGACAGAGGAATATTCTTGCCTTCTGTTTTTTCCCTTCTCTCTCTCTCTCTCTCTCTCTCTCTCTCTTATTTTTCTTCTTCTTCTTCTTCTTCTTCTTCTATCCAGAGAATGTGTTATCATGCTTCTGAGGCCCCCCCCCCACACACACACACACACAGTTTCACCAAGCAAGACACCACACAACACATTTCTGTTTAGGTTTGTTTAGGTTTCTAAAGGGGCTCTTTTTATGCTGTCAAGCTAATTACCAAATTCAGGAGAAAAGATCCCCCCCCCCCACCACCACCACCTCCAACCCCCTCTCCCCTCTGTAGCCCCTGCACAAATACCCAGTAAAAAAGTTGTCCTGTAAGCAGCAGGTTTGGCGCAGACCAACTGCTAAATAATACCACAAAAGACAAGCTCTCACAAGGTAAGAAATATTTTTTAAGCCTGAACATTTGTCGTTTCAGCTGTTGAAAATACACATGTCCTTTTGACTTTCACTGCCGAGATCTGAGGTGCGATGTGTGCATTATGTAAGCGTATTGGACTGTCCAATCTGACTGCCCCTGCTTCCATGGTCGGACTGAAAGCATGGTGTAGTCTGTGGCAGGAATGACTGGAGGAGTGAGCATATTTTTGCCTCTTGTGTGAAGGGCGTAAAAGCTGTTATTCTGCATAGTAATCGCCCCTAGACAACCTGTCCTCCACCATCCAGCGTTTGTGTCTGAGTATCACTTTAAGATGGCAAGGGTAAAGAATAATTAGGCCTCCTGATATCTCTGGTGTAGCTGTATCTGTGCATATGGATGCGAACATCTTAATGTGCAGATTCTTGTATATTGAAATGGACACACATTTTCTATAGAACATTAAAGCAAAATTATTTGCACATTGAAACCATTTGGAAATAGCCAGCGTGAAGTATAGTTAGTTGTGTTAGAGACAGTGTGGAGTGTAGTTAGTTGTGTTAGAGCCAGTGTGGAGTGTAGTTAGTTGTGTTAGAGCCAGTGTGGAGTATAGTTAGTTGTGTTAGAGCCAGTGTGGAGTGTAGTTAGTTGTGTTAGAGCCAGTGTGGAGTATAGTTAGTTGTGTTACAGCCAGTGTGGAGTATAGTTAGTTGTGTTATAGGTTAGTTGTGTTAAAGGTTAGTTGTGTTATAGCCTAGGATTTCAAACAACATTAAGAGAAACAATTGCCTCTGAAAGGCTGCTTGTAGTTGATTAAACGTGACCTCATTTTGGAGTAAAGAGAATAAATTGTTTTCAGATGCGATTTGTTGCAAACGAGCTTGGTCTTAGGGACTCTGAGTTTTTAATTAGCAGAATGCATGAGTCTGAGAGAGTAAGCTTTAGTTTCACACTGACTCTAGAGTTCACCGTGTTTTATCAAGTGTCACAACATATCGCCCATTTATCGCCTCATTTCACTGTAATTGGATGTTGGTAGTAACTAATCCCTTTATTACAACAAAATTATTAAATTAATAAGGCTTAATAAACAGCACTTAAACTCATTATTACAAAACATATTAGTAACTGTGTGACCATCATTTTGGACTGTTAAAGTACAAGTGTCAGTAGTTTTGTTTGTTTATTTGTTTGTGAGGTCCAATAGTTTATTTTGTTTATTTTTTTCAGTCTGTGTAATTGTTTGAGAGAGCTCTGATTGGTCCACAACACTGAACCCCTTCTGTACAGCTGAAACACTGGACCTTTCTATGTCCAAGCCAGACTGAATGACTCACTTCCCTCCAGATATCTATTAAGGTCTGTGTTGCCAAACTTTTTAAGATACAGTCATCTCTGTAACGGCTGACAATGCAACTGGGAGAGGGTTTCTTTTTTACCTCTCAGCAAGACATTGCTATGCTAAATCACTTATCTGGAGACCTGATAAAAGCTAATAGCTTTTTTAACTGTCAAAAACCATTTTCTAAATGTTTGCGTATTGGCATTTATGATTTTAAACTGAATTATGTACTTTATTACATTCAAGTGTTATGTACCATAACCTGTATTGAGTTTAGATATTGTTTTTGGATAAAGCTTAGCTGTATGAAACACATTCAAGGCAACCATGTGGTTTTTGCAGTAGAGGGAGAGAGCCTTTAAAGCTGCCAATCAAACTGTAGCAAACCAAGGCCAGATTCCATTCCTGCTACACACTCCAAGTCCATGCCATAGAATTTGCATGAAGGTCTTATTCTGTCCCTGTTGGGCTCTCTCTAATGCCTTCTACAGTAGTCGGGATGCACATAATCAACTTAACAGGTGTGTCTTTCGGAGAAACGGCGCTTTGTGGAGAAGAAGTCTTCAGGCTGGCAGCTGGGATTCAGCGGCCTGACAGTGTCCTGCTAAAGAGGTGCCCCATTAACAGTCTGGCACAGGCCTCACGTCACGTCGGCCCGTGACAAATGCACTGGACTTTCATCTTGACCCATGGAAATTACGCTTGACAGACAAGGACGGAGCGGTGGGGTTTTTTGTCCTTGTCACCACTCTATAATTGTCAGGTCAAAGCGCCAAGAAACGTGGAGCCCGCAGTGTGTATTAGCCACTATTATATCAATCAGGGGAGGGCTGGGCCTCGTCAAATGGCGGGCCAGGGATGGGAAGGCCAGTGGTAGGCCGATTAGGCGGCTGTATCACCAACCCAGGGTCCGCTTTAATCCCGGCTGTCATAATTTTCATTTAATGTTACACATTATTATGCCCAGGTCAGTGCTAGGCTGAACAGGAGCAATAACAGTGCCAGCCTAAAGTCCCTCTCCTTCATCTTTAATATTAGGATAAATGTATCTGGCTGTGAGGAGGGACGAGTTGAGAGTGTGTGTGTGTGTGTGTGTGTGTGTGTGTGTGTGTGTGTGTGTGTGTCCCACACCCCCCCCCCACCGGTTAAAGCACTGCTGCTGTTCTACATGACTGTCTGCCAATCTCGTCTTTCATCTAACTAACCCTGTCAGCCGCGGCACAAGGGGAGCATCATATAAAACAAAATGTCTGGAAAAAGGGGAGAGGCTATTTGGTCACGTCCACTGTTCCTGGGTTTCGCTACTGTAACTAGACACACCATGAAATTAAAAGAATAAATTAGCCACAAGCGCATGCATATGAATGAGGAGCGGATTTATGTTTTATTTATGTATAATGCATGGCCTTGCTCCCCAAGAAGTTTGACAATGTCATACTGAGACCGTCAATCTCTGTCTTCCTTGGAGAATCAATTAGGAGATAAACAGGTCCACATATCTTTGGCAGGGAGAGAAGCAATCTCCCTTTCCTTGGATTTCCTGGGGCAAGGTAAATTGACAACAGAGAGCTTTGTCCGTTCCAGCTGCAAGGAGGGCAGATGCTGCACGTTCCTGGTTCCCTGTGCTCGAGATGTCTGACACGGCCACTATTAATATGCTGAGAGTAGCCTGCCCTGTGTGCTTAAGTTAGCCGTGAAGGTATACGCTCAACAGTCCGTTTTTGACAAGACTCCTCATGTCCCTGACTGTCCTCTATGACTACGTGGCAGTGTCCTGCGTTGTCAGATTATTTCAAATTCAGTGGCTGCTAAATTTCATGTATTTTTGAATATTATGATTAAGACAGGATCAGTGACGGTGGCAGTCTACACTCTTTGGTTACAGAGGAACCTATGAGCCTTCTAACAGGTTGCTATTAGCTTTGTAGATAGTTAGTGTTTAGGGATAAGATGACCGATTCCCCTGTAATTATTCTGAGATACAGGAAGGAATTCATTCAGAGAGAGGCCAGTGGGCAGTAACAAACCTATGCAAGACTGGGTGGGTGTTTGAGCACTCAGTGAGAAAGACACGACACAATGGCGGCCACTTTGTTCTTATCTAAGGGCTATTTTCTACCTGACATGTGAGACTGACGTCTATGCAAAGTCATCAGACTGCTAGTTTTCCTCAGGCTTGTTTCCACATGTTTCAGCATGTTTCAAATGGACACAGTATACATAATAGGTGTGTATTGTACATGTTAACATTGGATTAGCCAAGCGAGTGGGAGGACCTATGTTGAGACTTACTCAAGTAGTCTGACAGCATAGAATTTGACAGGGTAGAATGGACATCCCTGTTTCCACCAACACAAAGTTTCATGTCAAACATGGAGGAAGTGATTTGACCACTGTTGTTATTCATGTTCTGCTTCAATATTCACACAATAAGCATTAATAAATTATGGACATGAGGTACGCTCTGAACTCCACAACAATACTCTGCCATGTCACTTAACATTTTATTTATTTATATATAAAAAGAGGTGGCCTGGCCAGGAGCCTGATGAAGCAACTGGCGAAACGCGTTGCTCAATAACAGTGTGCGGTGGCCACCTCTTTTTATATATGAACTTTAAAACCTGCAATCCACTAACACCTTTTTAAGTTGGCTGTGCAAAGGGATTTCTTCTATTTTTCAATTTTATTTATTTATGTTAAGCTATTATTTTCAACAAGTAATGTTGTGGTTATATACTGTATGTCACAGTATATATATACTGTATGTTGGACAAAAGAGTCTGCCAAATATCACAAATATAAACATCCCTGTTACACCTTCTTGGTAGTACCTGCATTCAATGAGTAGGTTCCCCTTCTTGCCATCCTCCACAGTGACATCATAAGAACGTGTGCTTCAGACAGAAAAAAAGATCATCCGTGATGTGAGAAAAGATGTCTTGGAGGGGAGCAGTTCAGTAGTTCAGAGTGCTTTTTGCCTTACCTGATTGAGACGAGGACAGTGTGTATCCTTTGCAATAGTTGTACTGTGGTCCATGTTGATCCAGTGGGGTTGAAATAAGTGCAAACCGGCAAACACTGGAATTTTTCCAGGCGGAGATAAGAGATCAGATAAGTGGTGAATTTCTTAATGTATTAAGTCGTTTAGCATATGGAGTAAAGTGTGAAATATGAGGGGTATTAAAGAGGCTTGAAGCTACGACACTTGCCCTGTCATGCCAATCATTATTACTATTATCACTGAAATTATCACTGTAATACAGCCTAAATTTAATCAAGTTGAGTCATTATTCGAGGGGCAGAGATCATTAAATCAGACTTGTAAAATCTATTTGTCAGTTATTGAGTTGACCCAGCTGGTGTTAATGATATAACTTCAGACTAATTCACTATGTGAATGTGTGAACACAGAAACATTATTTTTACCAAAGCCAGAAACTAGATTCCCCAGTTTTGCAATGAACTGAAATAGATTAAAACAAAAAGATAAATTGAAAAGCACTATACAAGTAGATATGAATGCAGTTCTTAGCTCTAAGTTATAAGTTCTAAGGTCTAATTTCAAGACCTAAGAATTGCCACTCAGCAAATATGTCCAGTTCAGCTCTCATTAATGGCAATGTATGCTATATATAAGTAAAGATCTCCATATGATTACAACACTGGTGCGTCCACTAATCGGGCTGCAAGTGAAACCGAAGGATGAGCTGTTGAGAAGCTGCTGTACTGTATATCCCAAACCAGTGAGTCAGAAGGATACTTTCAGCATACATTTATCATGGTTTGTATTTGATGAAAAACCTACAATTCAAGAAAACATCAGCTCAACTTAAAATATAAAATTGTATATTTAACTCTTGAAAAAACAAAAAGTTAAATTTTTTTTTGTTGCCATAAACCAGGTTACTGGAGAGGCAAAATTTCAAAATAAATAAATATAATTACTAATGATACTACTACTACTACTACTACTACTACTAATAATAATAATAATAATAATAATAATAATAATAATAATAATAATACATTATTGCATATATTTATTTAATTACAACTGATTTTAATAACCTGTTTATAACATAATTTATACTACTATTTTACTACTATTACAGCATATCTATTATCAAATATGATTGAATTCATTTTAAAGTATAAAACAAAAGAAAATAAATAATCATCATAATTATATTATTATTATTATTATTATTATTATTTATTTATTTATTTATTTATATATATGTACTTATTTTATTTTTTCCACATTTTTTTAAGTTTGTGACAGAATGGAGAGAGTTAAGGAGTAGAAACTAGTGACAGGCAGACCCAATTTGCTGTCTATTCACACACCAGAACTCATCCAGAAAGCTTTCATTTCTGCAGCTGTGGCAGCAGCAGCAGCAGTGGTGGCACAAGATGGACAGCAGCATCCGCTTGTTTTCAACACCTTGTCTCTGTGTCCAGCAGTCACTCTGGCTCTCCCACTGAGAGCTGCAGGGCTGTGCTGTCCGTATGAGTGCCTCAGCCCAGCTGTCAGCACTGCAGGCCACTCCACTGGAGCGCCGACCGGGCAGCACGAGAGGGAGCCGGGGGATGTGATGGGTGGTCACACAGAAAACTGATGTGGCCTCAACACCCAGGCGCTCATTGTGAACGCGCCGCGCTTGCCCATTATGTCCCTCCAATGCAGATTCCACGCACAGCGGTGCACAGCCCAGCACCCCAGCACCCCCCCCCCCCCACACACACACACACACACACACACACCCTCCCGAAATGACAGCTTTGTGGAGTTGTCACCCGCAGACGTCTCGTCTCAGCATGGCTATCGGCTAGCGGTGGCAGGGCTAGGAGACCCCATGAAGAGGGATTACTCCCAACACTATTGTTGAGCGGCACAAAACTGGATTTGGGTGCATGGCTTGCTAAAGCGTTCTGACTGTTCTCTTGCTTGTTCTGCAGCTCGGATGCGAGACACAGGGGCTGCGTCATTGTTGTTTCCGTCCGTTAGAATACAGAACCCCAGCTGTGGGTACGAGCACCTGTGGAGAGATAAAGAGAGACTGCACATGTGTGTGTGTGTGTGTGTGTGTGTGTGTGTGTGTGTGTGTGTGTGTGTGATTCAGGCTGGGACACCGCCTCATCCTTATCCTCATCCTCAGTCTGTGCTGCTTTACAGAGGCTTTATAGAGTGAGATGGCGAATATACATTCAATTAGATGAACTATATTGTGTATGTTAACTATATTGTGTATGGATTAATGGATTAATTGTAAATGGTTGGCAGCTTATGGCTACTGCAGCTTTAGAGCAATGTGACCCATACTTATAAACCGGTAATATTGGGTAACAAAGAGTAATAACTCATTTATATGCAGTAAATATGATGAGGGTTATGTTGTCAGAAGCGTATATTAAGTACCATTATATAAATGAATAACTGTGCCTATTTGTCTGTTAGATTTCATGTATAGGCCTACCCCTCATGCTTTATGTGCAATGAAACAGGACTGAGAAGCCCTTATGTAGTGTTGTCCTTTCAGAGAGCATTCACTCTCTTGCTGTCGTCATTAGTGATCTACACTGACTGGAACTACACAGGCAAACTAAATACTTTCTTTTAAAAAAAAAACCATATTTTCCAACTAGTAAGACTCTTGGTGGTACTGTTGAGTGTTGAATGTTGAATGACTGTTGAGTACTGAATGAAAGCCTTTACTGTATACAGTATATGGCATGAAAGCCTGAGTATTGATTGAAATAGGAGAATAGTCCACAGACCTAGTTTTGTCCGTATTGCCAGAACAGTCACTGAACCCATATGTGTGACCTTTACCCCATTCTTCAAGGCATCCGTCCTCCCAGCATGCATTGCAGTTGGTCTTGATTGTTATCATTTCCTGACTTGTTAGAATTATAACTGGCATTGCATGGTTTTAATTTAATTTAATTTAGTTTTGTATTAATCAATATTAACATTCGCATCTCTTGTTCATTACCACTCGCCTTCATATCCTGCCGCAGTGTCAACATCATTGTCTTGTGTGCGTCAACTGTCAAGATGTCCAGATTCTACTAGGCTTTTCAAGCACTGAAAAAAGGCTTTAGAAATGCATTGCTATTGTGTTGTTAGAATTTAAACAAAGAGGGAGGTGAAGGATGAATCTGGTTTGATGATAAGCAAGACACACAACCCCACACACAAGCACTAACATACTAATACACTCAGACACTGCTGCCTGCGTAGACATCGCGTTGGATGGGGTTGTTGACCAGATAAAGCTCTATAGGGTCATACTAATGCTAATGGTGAAACAGTTCAACAGCTCATTATTTGATCAGTGGTTGATTTACAAAAAAAGGGATATTTGGTTTGCGGGAGTTCAAGGGTCAAATATTCCCCAAATTATGGGCGAAACGGTTCAGATTTTCATCATTCGCGCAAAGTTTGGAACCGAGTGCATGTAAATTAGGAGTTCTCTATGGCAAGTTGAGAATGGCAGGTTTCACTGGGATTTAATAAGATGGTGAAAAGGCTGTTATTGCAACAGATCTGCTGGGAAGACCTCCTTCTTTATATACAGGGAATAAGCATTTCATCATTCGCAGGCAGGCCAAAACAAAGAGAATGACTGTGAGGAGTCTAACCGGAGAAAGCCTTTGTATGTATTAACCCTTAAAGGAGTACCGTCACACTGGTGTGACGGGAATGTTGGGAAATTAACATTCTAAAGAATATCTGGGTTCATTGAATTCAACATAGAATTTTAGAACCTTCAATTGTTGCGGAACTTAGAATGTTCAAAAACCTACACCTTTAAGGGTTAATAAACAGTTATTTAGACATTCTGAAGGATTGACAGTTACCATGGAGATTAAAAGTGTATTTTATTGCAATGAGTGGATCAGTTAAGAAATGATTTACAAATGTATCATTGCAATAGTTCTTGTTTATTTATTATTCTTGTTGAGCTAATGAAAGGAATAAATAACTTAATCTTAATCATTATAGAAATGCCGAATACCGTTTTTATGAAACTGTGTCTAGAGGCATTGAAGGACTTTAGCACTACGAACAATCATCTGCCAATTTGGTATGAAAGTGAAACAGAAGTTTCAGCCTTTTCAGATTTTGCTTAAAAATAAAAATGAAAGTCTGAGTAAACATGAGATAATGCCAAAATCATCTTAATGTAGAACTGATGCTCCCTTCATGCAATTATTTCATATTGATGAATTCCGGAAATTGTTACTGTAATGTCATCACCCTTACGAAAAATAACTAAGATAACATAAGACTTTATTGATCCCACAGCTGGGAAATTTACTTGTCACAACAGCCCAGTAGTATATGAATAAAAGAGTAAGAAAAAGTTGTATACAGTATGCCCAGCATACAAGCACACCTAAAAAACAAAATCACACAGTGAGTGCAATACGCCTTAGGGTTTCACCAATACGTTGAGGCAGAGTGAACAAATACAGTACATATATGCTTCACATCACATGTACAGTGGAAAATGCACATAGTAATACAATAATACTATAAGATTTCTACAATGTACAGTAAGTGTGCAATACTTCTATGATGTTGTTCCGTAATACCTGTATAATATTCTTACCCTATAGTGTTCCTATACAGTTTTATAGTATACAGTTTTTATATATTTTTTTTAGTATAAGACTCCTATATAGTTCTTTTTCATAAGGGCAGGAACCTTTGTTTTTTTTTCATATGAGCACAAAAAATAGCTAAAATGAATTACAGTACAGTACACCTTAACATCTAGTGGTTATCATGACCTCCCAATGTTTTCCTCTATTTTTGTCTCTGAATAATATACGCTCTTTCAGACATTTAGTTACTGTCTCCATAAATACAATAAATACAAATTGCAGTAATAATACGTCGCTTATAGTCATTTCACATGAGAGCTAAAGAAGCTGTGTTAGCATGTTAGCAATAAACCCAATGTTTATTATTGCTGCCATAGCATTGATGTGGGACAGGGCATTGTGCTCTGTTTAAATATTGGCTAATATTCAACTTTCATTTATTTTAATTATCATAATACTAATTTCATTTTCATTGTTTGCAAATTGTATTCTTGTAATTAAAATTACCCACTCACATTAGAAGCCAGTTTGTTGAAGCAGGATGACTTTTACCAATTCCAACCATAACACTAAATAATTTCATCCAGATGATATTTTAATAGCCTAATTACTCATTTTTGATTTGCCAAACACATCCGCCCCACTACACACATTTCCATCCCTGTTATTGACTAAGAAGACTAGGTTTCATTATCATTCCTTTCTGATGATATTTCACTTGACTGAACCCTTCCATTCAGTGTATGTGTGAACACATTTACCAATTACTGCATATGGTCAAAAAATAGCTATCAGCTCTCATATGTGCGCTTGAACCTTGTGATGCAACTCTTTGATGATGTGTGTGCTTGTCACACTGCGATTAATATTTGCCTAAAGGAGTAAATTACTTTGGTTAATCACATAGTCACAAAAGCCACAAAACTGGTCAACACATATATGGTCTGCGTTTGTGTGTGTGTGTGTGTGTGTGTGTGTGTGTGTGTGTGTGTGTGTGTTTGTTTGTGTTTGAACATACCAATTATATGGTCAGTATATGGTTTTAGGATGCACTCTGGATGCAATTTTGTATGGTTTATGAGCTAATCATAAGCTAAGCAAAGTATGAGAATAAAGTAGGCTATCATTGAGTTAGCATATTAGCAAGATGTAATAAAACTCAAACTCAGGGGTTGAAGTGCAATCAAACCTCTCAGCAGGTAACTTGCCTATGACTCATATAACCGCATTTAGACACATTCGCCGTCCTCCACACAGCTTCAGTGTCCGTGGACAGCTACGCATCTACGCACTCTCTCACGAGGGCACTTCTAATGATCTGTGGAGGACTGTAAACATCACCACCACTTTACCTGAAGGGTCAGTCCAGCAATTGGCCTGAATTAGGATCAACTGTGATCTTGACTCATTCTTGAAATGGGAGCAATTTCCACTGAAAGAAAATAACATTGGAAATGTACCCTGTCCAATTAGTCATAACCCAAGGGCACTTGAGAGTGTCCCGAGTATTGGCTTTCCAGTCAACTGCACTATGTCCTTGACAACACACCGGGCAGCACAACTTTCCTTTATATTATTTTTCTTTATATTATTTAGTTTGGTCAGGGTTTTTTTGCATTGCATGAAGGGCTTTGCATTTGAAGCATTTTAGGATCACTGGCTACATTTTAGGATCACAGGAGCCATTTTTCACAAGAGAAACATACTACAGGTCAGTTGGCCATTACAAGCCTACCTTGTCACCCTTCTAGCTGTCAAGATTATGCCGTCAACACACAGCACACGGCAAGAAGCAGGATATCCATGCAGGTGTTCTGTAAAAACATACTACCATTTTCTCTGAACAATGATCATATTTATATTAAGGCCTACCAATAAAATATGCATTAATAAAAGTGAATAAAAATGTGTTCATAAAGCCCCCTAACACTGCATGACTGTTAATAGTTATGCATATAGACATGTTACACTGCTGAATAAATTGGAAGTGTGGCCCTCTTTATTTAACTGTTACCTGTGCTATCTGAGCCATCCATTGATCCAACAGGTACAATATGCATATAAGGTGCATAATGCACCTTACCAGCACTTAAAGCTATATGTTTTTGTGATATGAGAACTCATAGAAATAATTCTCATTCACATTCAATTAGTTACAATGAATTTCATGCAATTATTAAATGTAACAAAATCGTTATTAGAAAGACAATAAACTTGCCTATGTGTGTGACGTTTTTGTTTTCTATAGACTTCTTGTTTCAAATATTATTTATTAAATAGACTCAAGGTTGACAGGTAACCTTGCTTCCCTGACACGTGAATAAATGTGGAAGCTGAAAGAGTATAAAGAGACAGAACTCTTTGTTTCAGGACAGAGTCTTTTTGTGGGGTCGAGAGGGGAAATGAGGCAACTATCAGCTTTGACTTGGAGCCAGATCTGCGAATTGGTGAGACTGCATATCCAGGGCCTCTGAAAGCCAGCCCAGCCTGTAATCAGAACCATTCTGAGATTTCAGCGTGCTCCTGGCAAACTGACTGCGAATTACAGACTCTTACGTGCACATTTCTGCACATTGCCTGTAGTTATAGCCTTGTCTTCAGTAAGGGCTTTTTGAATCGGAATAAAGACCTAAATATCCAGACACGTATTCAGTTTTGAGGAGGTTTCCTGCTGTAGACTCCTCTAGTCTCTAAGGCGGGCTAGCGGCTCAGATCACATTCAAAGTCAGCTTGCATGTGGTGGCTGCAGAGCGCTACAGTAAAACAGATGATGGCCACTGCTAGCCTTTGCATGTGGTGGCTGCAGAGCGTTACAGTGAAACAGATGTTCTGTAGGACCCAGTATTGCCAGAATATTGCCATGTCTGTGATATTTAGAGATGCATAATATGCAAATGCCAATCATAATGGGAGAACAATACTGTACAACTACAAGACGTGACGTGATGTTTCCACTCACTGTCATTATTTAGAGTCAGTCTAGGTCTAATGAATAAAGCATCTACTATGGCACCTTATATCACCTTTCGGGATGCTGAAATGAATGGTTTGTTTATATTTTAATGACTTGAAATAATTAAAGATTGGAGATTATGGATGTAAAGCATGGTTCGTTTATTAACATAATTAAACTAGAAACTCATGCCTTGATTAGATGTTTTAACCTTTATTTTCTCAGGTTAGTCCCAAGATGACTGATGTTCATTAAGAAAACCTTGATGTAGAGCCTCAAAAAATATACTCAGCAAACATTGAGGCATTTAGATCACCATATAGAGGCATGGCGCAGTGTTCATCATGTATGTTTGCTTTAGGTTAAAGAATGACCTACATTTACACTGTCTTTTATCCTGAAAAAAACACCAATTTAGAAATCTTTGGGGGAGAAAAACAATCAAAAGAGCTTAGATTCGTATTCTCCCTCTTTATCACATTAAGGCGTCTCAGGGAGTAGCAGACGGTGGCACAGACCTGGCCCACATCTGGCTGTTATCTGGCCCACATCAGGCTCTTATCTGGCCCACATCAGGCTGTTTTCTGGCCCACATCAGGCTCTTATCTGGCCCACATCAGGCTGTTATCTGGCCCAGACATGGCCCGACTCCAGCTCTCCACAGGGTCTGGCTCTCCACAGGGTCTGCAGGTCGGGCCTGACCCTGTTAGGTGTGAGTGGAACAAATGCCGTCTTGTTTGGGCTGACTGCTGGAGCTGGCGGTCATTTTGGCTACGGGTCACACACACACCCGAGCCAAGCTGAGGCGAGCGCTTTCAGAAGCATGTGTGTTTAACTCCCCGCTTGTTTGAGTAAGCTGAGAAGAAGCCCCTCAGGTGATTAGCTCATTAGCGGCCGAGGCTGCAGAGGCGGAGAAGCTCGGCGTGGCTCAGGGGCCGGGGCCCGCCGTGCCTGAGACTGAGGCTAGAGCTAGGGCTACGTGCGCTCCAGCTTTCTCAGAGAGAAAGGAGAAGCGGCACACATTAATCGCTGGGATTGGTCACTCTCCCCCTTGGCCGGGTGTTTGTGTTCTCTGCGACAGGGGAGAGAAGAGAAAGATTGAGAAAAATGTTAAGCCGGCGCGGTAATAGCGCGGCCCTTTGTCCGACGCTGATTATTTTTTTCTTGATTACCATCTGAACGGGCTCGAATTTCCTTAATTCACTTGGCCAAGGATCAGGCCCAAATTGTTTGCCGCTGAGTGATGGCTGAATATGGGCGCAGGGCAAGCGCTGCCGGGTGGGAGACGGCGAGGAGTATCTACGCTTAAAAAACTCCACACTCATGTCGTCATGGGAATCGCCAAAGACCACTCATGTGTCTGCGACTATGGGGTTGAGTCAGACTGAAAGATAGTGTTGTGTCTTCGCACTGAAGACCAAATCAAATGTCCCGGTGTCCCATTGGTGGAATTAATCCCGGAAGCGACATTATTTCCGAATATTAAAGGCGCGGTGTCGAAGCTGTGTGTTAAGTCTGTAATCCCTCCCTGGTACCGGTCATGCTGTGGCTGTGGTTGTTGGAAGACCACAGGCTGACCGCTGTTCGACAGCGAGTGCTCACTCGCTCGGCTGCTGCTCTAGCTGGTAATAATGACCTGCTCCTCGCTGCATCTGGTCTCCATTAATGGCGTAATTCCACCTCTCTCTCCCTCTCCGCTCCCCCCCGCTGGCCACTCGCCATCCCCGCCACTCACTCCACCCTCGCAAACGGATCTCTGGAGCTCACTAACGCCAGCCCAGGCTATTCAGGTTCTGCTACCTCTGTGTCCAACTGCCTTTTCTTTATTTATTTCATTTTTTTTTTCTTTAATGCACATGCTGTCACTTTAATGATTTCCCGTGTTCTTGTATTTTATCGAGATTCGTAGCATCTAATGATCAAATTAGTCTAAGTAATTAAAAAAGATATTGGAAAGCATCCGCGATATTTCTCTTGGTGGTGATGAGGCTAGTGAAGTTATTATACTCTGGAACTCCTGCGGTGAGAGCCGTGAGATCTGGATATTCAAAACCAGCATGACATTCTGTGTTTGTTGTTTTTTTTTTCACTTCCTTCCTCTTCACTTTTTAATTCTCTTTCTTGTGATTTATGTGTTGATAACCGGGCTGAACTTTTCAAGGGTCTAATTTGAATGTACCTCTTAGGCAGATTTTGCCCCCAACACACACACACACACACACACACACACACAAACACACACACACAGACACATACACACAGACACACACACATACACACACACACACACAGACAGACACACACACACACACACACACATACACACACAGACACACACACACACACACACAGACAGACACACACACACACACACACACACACACACACACACACACACACACACACACAGACAGACACACACACACACACACACACACACACACACACACACACACAGACAGACACACATACACACACACACACACAGACAGACACACACAAGCAGACACACACCCCAGTTCTCCTCCCCCTCGCCTTTCTTTATTGCTTTCTCCTGTCAGGGCTCTGAGTCTCTGCTCCGTCATGACATGCGATGGTCGGCCTCATATGGTTCTGCCGTTGCTTTTATAGGCTCCTCTGCATTCGAATCATCTTGTCAGTGAGCTCGGCTGGGGCTGTGTGCCTACATAATAAAGAAATATTTGATGCTGCAGAGCACACCACATGAAGAGGCCCCAGCGAAGTGTTTGGGGTTCCTTTTTCTAGATTTTTCCATCGAAATCACAAAAGCTGTAAAGTATGTGGTGGAGGGACTGTTTTGTTTTAATCTTGGAACCAATTTGAGTGATTTCGGGGCAATTTTTCTCAGATGTGGTGCGAATGTGACAGGCTCTGTTGTTCTGTCTAAAATGTAATTACAGAACCATGAACTCACAAGCATTTGTATCTATCTATCCATCGTCTCACACATCACAGGGCAGGCAGTGGACGCACATTTTCCATTTTATCTAAAGGATCCAAAAACATGCTTTCCACTAAACCGTGGTAAGTTGAGCCATTTTCCCATGCAAGCATGTAGGTCAGACCTGAACTGGATCTGATTCCCTGCTGTTTGGCTCTGCTTGCCTCGCTCTGGACGCTAGTTTGTACACTTAGGCAGAGAGAAATGAGACTGGACTTCCTTGTAAAAGCTTGTGTCATATATTTCTTTTCCTCACGAACCATAGCAGCTGGACGGTCCACTTGTTTAATTGAAACGCCCAATACAGTACATTATTTGTGTAATATTTTGGACAGATTATCCCCAAGAAACATGCAACTCACATCATGGAGAATGCTATTTGACAGACTGAAGAATGACAGCATACATTAACGTTGACTAAATGTATTTGTGTAATGTTTTTAGAATGTTTTATATGTTTGCACATGTACAGTTGAGTGGAGGCTTTATGGATGTACCCCTTCATTTAGCCAATGGTAAAACACAGTGGACATTATGGAGCCAAACCAAAGGTAGTGATGATTAAACAGGATATGAGTGATTAAAGAGGACTTTTATTGTGTGCGTGTGTGTGTGTGTGTGTGTGTGTGTGTGTGTGTGTGTGTGTGTGTGAAGACACATAGCTGATGAGCACCTCATCTGATCTTACACAGCTAATTGGCTTGCGTTTATGGGTAGCGGCCATTTCAGTGGAGGCCAACCAAAATACTTCCCACCCTCTGAAACACCTAACTGGAAAAAGAAATGCCTTCAGATGTAACAGTATGCAGGCTCGTTAGCCCACAAATATGCTAATATTTTTCAATTATGCCAAACAGGCAAGTGTGGTTTGCAAAGAGAACACACAGCCTTGTCAAGCTCTCAGTGACACCATTTTGACAGAAACTGTTACAGCCTCTTGTATAATTCTAATTTCTCATTTGAGTTTAGGGATAACTGTGGAAATCCTATGAAAAAGTTTGTTTCAGGAAGAGTTCAGCCAGTAGATGTTACTAATAGGACTGTTTTTGTTTTGTTAAGAAAAGAACACATCCAGCAATAACAAAAAAGTGACCTACAATTTAACCACTGCTGCAAGAAAGAAAAAGAAACTGGACGGTGACAAGGGCTGTTTTGTCATTTCCCTCTACCTTTAGTTGACTTTAGCAACAATTATTAGAGAGGGAGAGAGAGAGAGAGAGAGAGAGAGAGAGAGAGAGAGAGAGAGAGAGAGAGAGAGAGAGAGAGACCGTGGTATGTTCCTGAATAGCTGACTTGGAAGCACTGAGGTTGCTCGACTAGTTAAAATTGGCGCTGGCAGGCCGGAGGTGATTACCGTGTTGGCTTACGGGTTTGCTGGACGTAGGGAGCACCTCTATGAACACAATGCAGAGTGGTATCATTAGCATATTAAAGACAGCAGCCCAGCCAGCCAACCACTGCCCTGATGGATGGGCAGTCAAAATCACAGTCAAGCCTGCCCTCTAATCTCCAAACATGTTCTTTTGACACCAATTAAAAGAGTTAGTCAGTCAAATGCTGGGTTTTATGTACAGTGCTTCACTGAACACATATAAATGGACTCTCTGTAGTCCTTGTATGCAGATTGCAATTATATTAGGTCTTGTTATGATAGATAGATAGATAGATAGATAGATAGATAGATAGATAGATAGATAGATAGATAGAGAGAGAGAGAGAGAGAGAGAGAGAGAGAGAGAGAGAGAGAGAGAGAGAGAGAGAGATTGCATACATGCATACCGGTACATTCATGCATGCATAGATTTTTATTTAGGCTATTTTTCTTGGGCTATGTTTATTTTGGCACGTTATAGAGGTCCCACTTCTTCCACACTACTTCCATTTAAACCTCCTGATTAGCATTTAATACAACACGATTCAGCAACAATAAACAAAATGATTAAAACTACGCGAACCATCAAGCTGTACTTTGTAACATGTCTATTGCGACAAAGAAAATGCATAATTGAATGAAAAATTAATCCTTTTTGACATTCTATTTAGTTTGACCTAAAATTCTCCAAAACATTGCTTCAGAGCCCAGATGCGCGACAAAGCACAACAGAGAATTGTACCAGGCTGTGGGAATTGGATGGGGAATTAGAATTACAATACCTGTATGACCGGCAGGCTGGCTCAAATTGTTCCCCAGTTATAAGTCTCTCTATGCAATTTCCTGACGGCGAACAGGGAGAGGCATTCCAATAAACTATTTCTGCCTTGTGGATTCCTAGCATGGGTCATGAAAATCAAAACACACACAGATCACCAGTCAGAATGGCTTAAACGCCAAGGACCAGGTATTTCCACTAAATCTGCCATTGTTTTGGTGACCTACAAAAAAAAATATTGCACCTTGTTGTGAGGGAATGGGAGCTTGCTTCTCTTGAAGGGTCTCTAAACCAAAATTACCCTGTAATACTTCTCCGCATGGCTTTTTAAGAAGGGAATCAAAACAAATTTGTGCTGCCTATCTTGGAAGTGAGTCTCAGGGTGCAGTTCAGGCCGCATGTATAGGAAATGTTTGTGGCACTGTTATTTCCTCCAAATAAGTGTCTCTCTCTGTGTGTGTGTGTGTGTGTGTGTGTGTGTGTGTGTGTGTGTGTGTGTTACCCAGACAGTTACCCAGCTGCCTCTCCGAGTCCACACCGGGCTTTGTGACATCACTAAGTTCTAATCTGTCAGTCCCGCTGAATAGAACAATAGCTGTTTGTAAGGATTTTGCATTTTCAGTAGTCGGTTCGACCAAACGTCTTTAATGCTGCTTCAAGCAAAACATGCATTATCTTTAAAAAGGTCCTTATAATTTCTACTTGACTTGGTCTAAACCGACCACAAGGTCAATATTAACTCAATCAACCATTATGGGGAAATATTTACTAAATAGTCATGCATACCTGAAATATCTTAAATATCTCTAATAACCTATAGTTTGCAAGAACTAAGTGATGTCTGTGGTATTAAGCAGACTAGGGTCACTTAGCAGCCATGTTTTTGGGTCTGTATAACAGATGGAATATTAACTATATGCAATTTCAGTATCTCTGAATGTGTTTATTGTTGTAGGAGGGAACATTTTGCCTTTGGGCAAATTATGATTTCTAAGTAACATTTGGTGTCACACTCCAGTTTCTCAATCATCTGCTTATGTAAGGAATCTGCATCAGTTAATGTAACGTAACAGACACAACTCACAACATCTGTGGAGTGATTTTCCAGCATGGACTAACTACAGCGAATCATGATGCAAGGACCCTGGTGCTCCGTGGAGAGTGGAGAAGAGAAGTTGTGTGGGAGGTTTCAGGTCGTCTCTGCCCCCTCAGCAGAGTAATTGCAGGACTTGCTTAATCTGTGTCTTTTGATGATGTCTTGCTCGGGGAGTTGAAATCGTGGGATTGTTGTGGTTGCAGTGAGATGCTCTTAGCTTGTCTCCGAGCGATGTAGGCACACGAGTGCTCCTGTGACTATGCCCCACTGAAATTACTTCTGGCCTTGTTATAGTGATCTTTTCTCCCCGACAACAACTCTGTATTTACGCCTTGGAGAAAGCAAAACTACAGAGCCAGAGAGGTGTTGTTGCTGAGATTTGTATTTTTATTTTTAGGGTCCGAGCACCGAAGGGCGCAAGGCCCTATTGTTTTTGTAAGGATTATTATTAGGGCCCGAGCACCGAAGGGCGCAAGGCCCTATTGTTTTTGTAAGGATTATTATTCAGTATTATTTGTTATTCCACTTTTTTGCTTTCCTGTTTTTGAGGTGGTTAACATGGTCGAAAACTCTTTCGAAATTTGGCACACACGTCAGGTGTCATGCATCGCAGTTAGGTACAAGAGCTTGACCCCGGGGCGTGGCCCAGGGACTTGCTAGCGCCCCCTTAGGTGACTGATCCCGTGGTTGGCAAATATTTTGAGGTGGTTAAAATAATCGAAAAGTCTTGAAATTTGGCACACACATCAGGTGTCACACAAAGCAGCTAGAGGTAAAAAAGTTGGCCCCGGGTATGGCCCAGAGACTCGCTAGCGCCCCCTTACGCCCCCTTAGATGACTGATCCCGTGGTGGACATATACTTTCAGCTACACACACCAAATTTGGTAGGTGTCTGTATCTCCCCAAGATGAACGACTTTTGTATGTACAATGCATTAGCCACGCCCAACAGGAAGTGAGGTATTTGGGATTTTGTGCAGACTAATATGTGATGAAATATGTGATGAATCATGATGCCAAAAGAGGTGCTTCCCATGGGTGAAAACACATGAAATTTGGCACACACATCAAGTGATACAGTGAATAGACAGGGATAAAAGCTTGGCACCGGGTGTTTCCCAGGAACTCCATAGCTCCCCCTTATGTCACTGTGACTTGTGGTTGGCATATAGTTTTAGATACACACACCAAATTTGGTGGGTGTATGTAACTCCCAAAAACAAACAACTTTTGCATTAACATGCCATTAGCCACGCCCACAGGAAGTGAGGTAATTGAGATTTTGTGCTTGTGGACATGATCAATTTTGTGCGTTGTGGACATGATAAATTTTAACATACTCCTCCTAGTTGGTATTGTTGGTATACATGACGCCGAGATGTTCCTGATTATAAATTGTGAAGCTTTTTTTTTATATGTTGTAATGTGATGAAATGGCGAAATTATTAATTTTAATACCCTTCCACACAAACAATATATGTGTCATAATTCACCATGCATGGCTTGAAATGTTTTAAATTTCACAGGTCATTGAAGAACATGTTAATGATAATATTCACATGCCCATAATGCATATTTGTCATAGTGCTAAACTGGCAACAGAAAGAATGACAATTACACTGATGTCACATGATCAATTTTAACATACTCCTCCTAGACGGTTTGTCAGATTCATTTGAAATTTGGCAAATATTATGCCAATATGTCGCTGATGTTAAATTGTGAAGGGATTTTTGATAAGTTATATATTTGATATGATTTTAACATCTCACCACATAAACAGGAAATGTGTTATAAATCACAGTGCATTGCATGAATGGTCTGAAACTTCTCAGGTTAATATCATGATTATGATGATATCCAGACACCCAATGGGCCTGCCTGGCATAGCGCCACCACCTGGTCAAGCAG
Source organism: Alosa pseudoharengus (assembly GCF_046254945.1). Classification (NCBI taxonomy): domain Eukaryota; kingdom Metazoa; phylum Chordata; class Actinopteri; order Clupeiformes; family Clupeidae; genus Alosa; species Alosa pseudoharengus. The sequence continues at coordinate 13,637,901 of NW_027468576.1, read as the reverse complement.
GAAATGTGCCAGAAAATGGACAATGCCTTAAGTGATTGATCTGAAAGTTTACAAAAAATGTGGATATCATTATTGTGACGATATTCACATGTGTAATTTCCATGCCTAACATAGCGCCACCATCTGGCCAACCAAAAAGTGTATCAGAAATGTTCTTTGCTTAAAATGAATGGTCTGAAATTTCTCAGGTTAATATATATTATGATTATGATGACACCCAATGGGCCTGCCTTGCATTGCGCCCCCACCTGGCCAAGCAAGTACATGTGGCAGAAAATAAAATACAAAAACAAATAGCACACGCATCAAATATGTACATTTCACAAATGCACCACGTCGGTGCTTTGTTGGATTCCGACATGGCACGGGTTGCGGCCCGCAGGTGCTCGGGCCCGCCATTGCTGCTTGCGGCTATTTCTTTTTTTTTTTTACATCGAGAGAATGTTTTCCTAAAATGTGCGTTTTACTATATCTGCTCATTTTACTAAATGATATGCTTGATTTCTTGAATCATGTGCTTGTTTTAATTAAATAGTGTGCACATTTTAATGATTTCATTCCCATGTTTTATACACAAGGCCAGGACAACAGATTAATTTAGATTAACAGATTAACAGGGCTGCTATGCTCCACACACATACAAAGCTTCCCTTCATCATTCAGTCTGAAGTGAGTGTTTGTTAAAACACAAACAATGCCTCTTTTCAAATGTAGTAGGCAAAGGTAGACAACAAGCTACAACTTCATATTGAACAAAATCGAAACCTTGGAACAGGATAAACAGCTCAATATTGTGTGTAGATGGCTGTCAGGAGGAGTGCATTTGTGTTTTAACAATGTTAGATTTAGTTATGTGATGCGTTTTTAGAAAAGTTGGCTTTGTCGTTCCTAAACCACAAGATATTGCAATGACACCTACGGGGCTCCATACAAAACAGCAACAGAAATTGGTTCCTGTTAATTGCTTTGAACCCTACTAAATAAAAGGGCATGTAAGCCATCATATATTATAGATAAAGCTGCTTTAAATGCTCCTAGGTTGAAGATTGGATTGTATTAGATGCATACAGTGGTAAACTGATCCACGATCACAATCATTCGATGCATGCTGCAGCACATTTTATTTTTCGACTCTCAGTATATTAGAACTGTCCTAACGCAAAACTCAAAGGGCTTGAGAAACTCTCCAAGTACAAAGGGGCGTCTGAAGGCCCGTGTCTGAGTCCTGCTGCTCTGCTCTCTGATTTCTGAGCTGCCTAATGTGAACCACCAACTGTTCCCCTTTGAGGGTGAGGGCGAGGGCAGTCTCCAGCACCCAGGTAATCGGGCCCTGGCCGGCACATACCATTTCCCCTGGATGTCATGAACACATGTGGCTCCTGTCAATGAGGTGTCTTTAACCCTTGCCTCTGGCTTCCGTAGCGCTAGTGCGAGGCTAACGAGGAGGCATTCCTCAGTCTCCAGGAGTAATGGAGAGTGATGACTGGAAGTGGCTGAGGGAAAAAAAAAACACCTGTGTGTTACTGCTGGAAAAGCAGTCTGATCAATAGCATTTTCCTCAACATGTGTGCTGTGTGTGTGTGTGTGTGTGTGTGTGTGTGTGTGTGTGTGTGTGTGTGTGTGTGTGTGTGTGTGTGTGTGTGTGCGTTTGTGTGTATGAAAGTATGCATGGGTGTGTGTCTGTGTGTCAGTGCAACTTGCAACTGTGTGCATACATGTGTGTGTTTGTTTGTCTGTGGATGCATACATGTGTGTGTGTGTGTGTGTGTGTGTGTGTGTGTGTGTGTGTGTGTGTGTGTGTGTGTGTGTGTGTGTGTGTGTGTGTGTGTGTGTCTGTTTGGCTGTCTGGCTGTCTGTCTGTGCATGTCTGTGTGTGTATATGTCTGTGTGTGTGGGTGTGTGCACGTGTGTATGCCTGTGTGTGTGTGTGAGTATGAGTGTGTCTTTTTCTCGGTGGGGTTAAATCTAGCTGTCATCCTGCACAGGAGAGCGCCTCTCAGCTTTCTCCTCACATCACTACAAGGTCACTCTCATTTCCGAGCGAGGTCATCAGCACGCTTCCGTTCATATCACCATCACACAGATGACAGGCCTGCTGCACGTCTTAAACTAAGAGCCACACAATTACACACATCCATACTTAACACTCTTTCATCTGTGAAACAACATCAGGCTGCTGGAAGCACAAAGTTGAACTCCTATCACATATTCTGAAAAAGTCTTTAAAGACTTAACTTTTAGTCAGCGGACTGCAGTTTAACTGCATCGACATCCACTGGCACGGCATGGCTTTGATTTACCAAGCAGCTTGCAGAGGGGGAGGAGGATCCTCAGAAAGGCTCTTTCTCAGGTTCATATACTCAATCCAAAGGGAGTGGAGGATTCTCAGAAAAGCTTTTGCTCAGGTTCATCATATAGTGAAGCGCTGTGGAAGTCTCTCTCTCTCTCTCTCTCTCTCTCTCTCTCCCTCTCCCTCTCTCTCTCTGACTTATTAGCTGCAGGTGCTCACTCAAAGCTGCCACGGGCGACGTCAGGGGACTTCATTTGTGGGATAATACTGCTAATGAGAGCGCTGATCCCCGAGTTCATATCGGTCTGGAGGAATGCAGGGGCCAGCTCGCGCACGCAGCACCTGGGGAGAGCCGGTCAGGCCATAATTAACTGATTATGATTGGCTAAAAACCCCCGCCCGCCCGCCTTTGGTCAAGTCAATGATATAGGCTTCCAGTCCTCTGTCCTCAGAGTCTGTTGGGTAGATCTGTTCCTCAGGCTGGCATGATGGTTTCTCGAGATGTCTGTGTAATTGACACCTCAGATTGGCAAATACTACTGTGGCAAGAAATCAGCGACAATGACAGTGGCATTTTCGTGGGCAGCAGAAGACAAAATAAATATCCTCTGACAGGATATCATGTTATTTACTGTGCTGATTAGATTGTCTTCCATTTGTCTTTCTGCGCTGCGCAGTTTGCTTTCAACTCCCACGTTCAGCACACCTCATAAGCAACCGCAAATATTAAAAGGAATAAAACATTTACATACGTAAATATATGAACACCAAAAAATGGACAACAATTGCCATATGAATTCATTCATGAGTCTGCAATGATGTTATCAAGCAGATAGTCATTGGCCACTCTCTCAGCACTGTTCAGAACAGGATCAACAGAAGGTCAGTGATATATCAATACTAATATCTGATCATCGGCCCAGGCGGTCCAGGAAAGGTCATCCCCGGCTCCGGTCCACGCCCTGACGTTCCTCATGATGCCGCGTCCCTGCCTGCGTGTCAGGGAAATGGGAATGTCATGTTTTAGGTCCGGTGGAGGTGCGCTGAAGGGCCACAGACAAAGGCAGCAGATGGCTATATGACATGTCCAAGGTCATTTGGCACATCGCTGTCTGAGCGCTGGATTCGAAACCCAACACTTTCTCCTCCTCCTCCTCCTCCTCCTCCTCCTCCTCTTCTCCCTCTCTCTCTCCATAATCTAGGTCACTCCGCCTTCTACACAGGCCTATCGCAGCCCTAACATGCCGCCTTTCAGACTCTTGGCTGACTCCTTCATTCTTTAGTCTTAAGCACTACACCCCAAAAAGCGTTTGTCTCCTAAAAATAAATGTGAACAGCCCCATGCAGGAACAGCCTGATGATGAAGAGGAGGAGGAACTAACTTGGTGGTGGGGGGCTTTAATTATGTGTGGAGCGTTGCAGTGAAGCAGATCTCTGAAAATAGAGGAAAAGAAAAAAAGGGAAATCTAATAATGGATTTTTAGAGTTGTAAAAAATGTAGATGTTTCCTGTACGTTTTACAGCTTCCTGACACTGCACTGAAGAGAAAAAGTGAATGGAATATATATATATATATATACAGTATGTATAAGCTCCAATGATACATATATCTGCTTTACCAAACCACATACCACAAGAACATAATGGAAGACTCACCTCATTGTGAGCTACTACTGCACTGACTGCCCCCTCTGTCTTCAGCGTGAGCTGCTTTTTGTAAAGACCTTCTTTCCCTCTGCTGAGAGGTCTTGGGGGTCTCAGACACAGATCTCAAGATTACATTGACATTTGGGCCATAGATCGCAAGCTAAATTTCACTAGAAAAGAAAGAAAGAAGCAGAACATTTATAACTTTGTTTAATTTACTTGATACAATTCTTTAATAATGCACATAACAGTGAGTCAAGAGAAAAGCCTGTGTTTTTGTGCCTCACAACAATTGTGATGTTCATGGATTTCAATTTGCACATTCTTGAATACGTTGCTGTCTATACCATGACTATACAGAATTTTCCAAATAGTAAACTACTATGTGCATCAGGTTCACTAGGAAAATTGGACAACAAGAATCTGACTTAAATAAACAAAATACATCTTGTCCTGACAAATTGAAATGAAATAAAGCATTATGATTCAAATTAATTTTACACAAAGATACATATTTTCAAAGATTTCAACATGTTCCATTACTTGATATGTAGAACATTTTGATAACACTTTAGCTTAGGGAACACATGTTAGCCATTAATAACTAATATGTATTAGTGCTCAATAAGGTCTGTATTAAGAATCATTACTCCTTTATTCCATCTTTATTGAACAATTTCTTATTCTTAGTGCTTATTTATTCTTGGTAAATCCTTAATAAACAACTAGTTAGTCTTGATCTATATAATATATAGAAACTTTATAACTTTCTAATACATTGTCTTGTTACTATTTTATCACTAAGTCACATATTTATAACATTTTTAGAAGTTTTTAAACTCTATCTATTAAGAGAGCTATAAAATATATATTATAATTTGTATCCGTTTATTAAAAGTAATACATGAAAAATGTATCCAATTTATACATTTTTATATGAAATTCAAATATAACAGTTATTTATTTCTTTATACATGAAGTGTTTAAGCATGAGTAAAATGGGTAAGATTTAACAGAGATGAGGTAACAGAGATGAGGTAACATTTTAATTTGCTGTTTTTTCTTTTCATATTTTTACCCTTTTATGCTGAACCAAATTTGAAGGATATGATGCAAAGAAGAGAGCATTGTGGGATATATTTCCATATTAACCCAGCTTTGTTTAGTAGAGACGACGCCCCTTTGCCAGAGAAGCCTGTGGGTCAGAGGGGCTTGGCACATGTGTACGGAAAGAGATGGGCAGCAAGTGTTCCAAAAGAGCTGTGGCAACAAAAAAACAGAAATTGAAATTCATTAGAAATGTCAGCATCCATTAACCATAATCATCTCTTTCTCTTCTCTCTCTCTCTCTCTTCCCCCTTTCTCACGCTCTTGCTTTGTCTCACTTTTTTTCCATCATCCTTTCTTTCCTTCTTTCTCTCTCTCTCTCTTTCCAACTGGAGAGAGACTGAAAACTATTTGTCTCCAAGGAGAGTAGTGGAGAGATCAACTGAATTATATCAATATCCCCCCAGACAGTCAGTTTTCCTTTGCAGAGTGAATGGGCTGAGCCCTATTCTTGAAAATACAGTGACACCTAAAGGCTAGCCTCGTGGCTATCGCTCTCCCACCCCTTTACTGGGTGATATGTGTGTGCAAATTACTCTTTTTTCGGGGGAAAAGTGATGAATTTTCACTTTTACAGTTCTTGGTTGGGTAGTTTTCAAGTGCTGGTATTGGGCATCTGATTCCCATCCTAATGACATGCCCGAGGCTGCCTTTAGGTCAAGCAGCAGAGCTGCATTTTTATCTGCCGCAGCTTGATTTGATTGGACACCTTAAAACTCTGTAGTTTTTACAGCTGAATGTTCTCACAGTTATGCAGGCCACAGGTCCACATTAATTAATAACTGGGAATTACGCGAAACCATGGTCCTCTGTCTTTGCCTTGTACTGTGTGTGTGTGTGTGTGTCTGTGTGTGTGTGTGTGTGTGTGTGTGTGTGTGTGTGTGTGTGTGCGTGCATTAGTGTGTGTGAGTGTGTGTGTGTGTGTGTGTGTGTGTATGTGTATGTGTATGTGTATGTGTATGTGTGTGTATATATATGTGTGTGTGTGTGTGTGTGTGTGTGTGTATGTGTGTGTATATGTGTGTGTATGTGTGTGTCTGTGTGTATGTGTGCATATCTGTGCCCGTGTGACTGTATGTGTGTGTGTGCATTCTTGCTTGCTCACACGCTCACACTTTCATCAGCAGATGCAAGAAAACATGTCCCTGCTCCGACTGTCCTCCCGCGACTCCCAGGTGTCAGCAGCCAATGACAGACAGCATTTGATCCCAGCCCCCCTCCCCATCTCGGGTTTCACCCCGACACCCCCCTCCCCCAACCCCCCCCCCCACACACACACCCGTTCCACAGACACATAGGCACATTTAATATGCCAGCCAAAGGGCCCGAGAGCTCCAGTAACAATAAACTTCGACCAAACTGTCAGCAGCTCTTAATCACCGGGATTACAGCTGCTGGGAATGTTCTAGAACATGTCAATAAGGCCGGCGGTGAGAAAGGTAAACAGGTCTCACAGATACGCATCTCCCTCAAAAACTCAAATTTCCCTCCCTTTCATGTGCTGCCGCCACCCTGCGTTTCATCACTTGCAAATATGCTGAATGTGAAAAATATTGGCGGTAGGAATTTTTGTCATGGCTATTCACTGGTGGAAATCAAACGGATTCTCTTTTTCACAAAGGGTCAGGCTGTCAGACCACAGGTTTACCTTGAGACTCACAACTGGAGTGTTGGCAGACACTGCTTCTGACAGTTTATTTATTCACAGATAATTGTCCTGTGAAAGCTCTCACAAATGAAGGAGTATTTTTAATTGGATATTTATAGAAAGAAATGCACAACTACTGTATGGAAACATGGCGGCCTTATTCATGGAAAATCTAGGTTTGCTTTTTTTTCTGCCTTTGCCTTTCATTTAGTCAGTCCCCAATGACACCATGCTTTGATTGAATACCTTTTTTTTTTTAGTATCGCAGTGTTACAGTAATGGTTGAACCATACTGCTTTAAAACACATTGTTTAATTCAGTGGCTGCTGCTTCGCCTGCATCTGCATCACCAGTCTGATCTGTGTGTGAGTGTGTGTGTGTGTGTGTGTATGTGTGCATCACCAGTCTGAGCTGTGTGTGTGTGTGTGTGTGTGTGTGTGTGTGTGTGTGTGCATCACCAGTCTGAGCTGTGTGTGTGTGTGTGTGTGTGCGTGCGTGTGTGTGTCACCAGTCTGAGCTGTATGTGTTTGTGTGTGTGCACGTGTGTGAGTGCTTACGTGTGTGTGTGCTTTTTTTCTTACCTGATTACACACCTCTCTGGGAGGATCCAGCCTTGAGTTGTCATGTGCTATTTGTGCTGCGGCGTGTTTACCAGTGTCTGTCAACAATGCTTCTTAATGCGCTCACCCTCTCGTTAATGCTGCATGCTAGTCAATGCGCTCACCGTCTCGTTAATGCTGCATGTTAGTCAATGCGCTCACCCCACATCTACGCTATAGAGCTCATGCCCTTTCAGCCCTTGGAGTACACTGTGCTGCATCTTATATTCTTCAGTGGGGTACTTCACATACAGTATCAACCTCTCGCTTTATAATGTGTGTGTATGATGCATTATGGAGAAACATGAGATATTTGGGTTAAAAACCAAAACCTAAACACAGAGCGGTATTATCAGCCCCTGACAAAATGGAGGGCTCCTCAAGCCTTTCATGGCAAAAATCGAAGCGTTTCATCTGCCAGTTACCGCATCTGCGTAAGCTGTGTGTCTGTGACAACCTGGGCAGCTCCGATTGCCTCAATCACTGGTGTTAATGAAATAATTTCTTCCTTTGATTTCAAGTATTTCCACATCTGCATAAGTAGAAATATTTGCATACATTTTTTTGTTGTTGTCCTGATCATAGCAGTGGCTGGAATTGCGGAGCGATCCAAACAGAATGCAAATGAATTAGATCAGTGGCATCACCAAAAGTGGCAATCAGACTCAGCAGCAGGATGAAGAGACTGTGGAGGCTTCTGGAAAACAATCACTCAACATCTCGACAGCATCAGAAATGTGTGTGTGTGTGTGTGTTTGTGTGTATGTGTGTGTGTGTGTGTATGTGTGTGTGTGTGTGTGTGTGTGTGTCTATGAGTGTGAGTTTGTATTCCTGTGAATGTGTGTGTGTGTGTGTGTGTGTGTGTGTATGTGTGTGTGTGTGTGTGTGTGTGTGTGTGTGTGTGTGTGTGTGTGTGTGTGTGTGTGTGTGTGTGTGTGTGGTGGAGGGTATGGGTGTGTGAATAACATCTGCAATAATGTTGCTTTCTACTACCATTTAACTATCCAAAAATAACACTATGCAGTTACCTGCATGACATAAAATAAAAATAACATAGTAATCTAAATAAGATTATGCATTTCTCATTAAGATGTCATTATTTTAGTCATGCATAATGACAATATTTAAAAATAGAGATGATGCAAATGATTATTGTATTTCTAATGAAATTCAACTGACCTGAATTACAATGTGTTCATGCAAAGTCCTACTGTATTCATAATGTTTCATTTGGCCTTAAAAATGTAGTCAAGTGGCTTGATTTGCAAGTTGTCATTCGGAGGATATACCCTAGTGCATTTCTAACAAGAGTTGTTGTATTGTTGGTTTGGTGTAATGAAGGGTATAAGTCTCACCCCTGACAAGAGCGTGTGTTGTTGATGAATACATTTTCACTGGAAGGTCTCTCTCTGGTGGCTGCATCTGCAGAAATGGATAAATTAGCCGATGGATACTTCTAGAGAACTGGAGGGAATTTGAATAAGTAGGTTTAATTGACATACTGATATATGTTCACCAAAGTAAAGTCTTCTGTGTGCTTGTACTCCAGTACAGAAAATAAAAATAAAGCTAAAGAAAAAAAACTAAATGCTAAATCCAGGTTCAATCCAACAGAGATTATATTCTTACATGTTACATGTATGTTCCCTTTTGCTTCAATAGTATTCATCTATTAAATTTCATATTTTTCTTTTCAAGTACATTATTCATTTTTCTCATTTAAGCAATAAATGGGCACATTTGATCAGTTTTTTTTAAATCAGTTATTTTCAATAGATATTCAAAAATGAATAAAGTTTAGAGTAATAGAGTAAAATTAAAATATAATTTATCATCCACAATGCCTGATAAAAGGAGTTGTTTTATCTATTAATTATTTGTTTAGGTTAAAAAAAAAAACAGCAGTTCATCATACATAAAGTTTTATAGACTGCCTTCCATGTGCCTTCTCTGATTCCTTTATCAAAAGATGAATGTCTATGTTCCTGCTGCCAGGGGCCTGAAGCTATGGGAGGACCAGACCCAGACCTACCCAGACTACCTTTCACACAGAGAGGAAAGCCTCCCAGTCCTTGGTTCAGGACATTTCACAAAATGTGGATCATAACTCAGCTTGGTCACTGTGTTACACAAAATGGCGAATTTCAGTGAACGCACAATAACTTTTTCAAAAACCACGAGACAGCGCAAAGTAAATGTGCAGTAAAAATGAGGAGTTGGGAAGCCGTGGGTGGGGTGGAGTGTGGTGGTGTGAGGGGGGGGGGGTATCTATCTAACTGTACTCACATGCGTTTAGTCACGTGTTCTCATGCTTAAATAGAAATATGTTAATGAGCATTTAGCCCATTCTTCTGAGGGGGCACGGCAACAGAGAGAGAGAACGAAAAAGAGAGAGAGAGAGAGAGAGAGAGAGGGGGAGAGAGAGAGATGGGGAGTTGACGGAGCACTCTGCAGATTTTGGAGAGGGGGAGTCAGAGGACGGAGGGAGAGAAAGTAGAGGAAGAAAGGGGGAGGGCAGATGTATACATTATTAACTATGGCTTCATCACATGCTCCTAGTTTCTTGGGGACTTATTATTCCAACCTGCTTTAATGAATAACAAGAGTGAGGGTAGAGAAGGATGCAGAGTGGTGGGGGTGCGCGTGCGTGCATATGTGTGTGTGTGCGTGTGTGTGGAGGGGTGCAGAGTGGTGTGTGTGTTTGTAGAGGGGTGCAGAGTGGTGTGCGCATGTGTGTGTGGAGGGGTGCAGAGCGGTGTGCGCATGTGTGTGTGAGTGTGTGTGTGTGTGTGTGTGCGCGCTGTGTGTGTGTGTGTGCTGTGCGTGTGTTTGTTGGTGTGGTGGTGGGGGTTTTGATTTATGAAGTGAGTGCAAAGACCACCACCATCTGGTACGGGCGAGTACTACATCACAACAAATAGATCTATGTGCCAGAGAAGAAATATATAAATAGCTGCAGATCACAACCTCGGCTGCGCTCCTCCTATTAGCATCTGACAAGGTCCCTGCCTGCTGCGCTGCATACAGATTTCACTTTTTTTGTCAAGGGTACTCATCAAGAGCCGTGACGGCCAGATTTCACGAGCCTCCGCTGCCGTGGTGCCTCTGAGCATCTCTGCTCCGCTCTCCGAGTTGCGCACCGCTATTCAACTGTTATCCAAGGTGACTGGATTTTTTTTCAGCCCACCCCCCTTTTTTTGTGTGTGGCATCGCAGATACCCAATGCCCTACTTTTTATACTTGTTTATGGTAATGGGCTGCCCATTAGCATTCCACAGCATATGGCTGCGTGTAGGCAGATGTGGTCACCCTCATCTATCGCTTCCTCATTCAGCCATGTGAAAAAACACACGCACAATGGGGAATTAGCCCGATGATTGAATTTTTAATTGTATGACTTAACACCGTGAAGCTGTGGTCGAGCGAAACTGGAGGGGGAATGTTTCTTTTGGCCGCTGCGGGGCCTTCAGATGGGCTTGGGCCTTCTGGGGACCTGACGCAACATCAGAGGTTGTCAAGTGAGTTTTTCTCGTAGCGCTCTGATTGGTGCCTCCACTGCTTTCCATTTCTCCGTGGCGAGCCAAAGGTGCGTGGTGCAGGCGCTCTGCGGAGCGAGCGCTGCGGAGTGGCACGGCACAGTGCGGCGTGGAGAAAGGAAGCCAAAGGGAGCCTCAGAGAGGAGTCGAGGGTTTCAACTCCGGCGCCGGTGAATCCCTTGATGTAGCCGAGCTGCGGGTCCCATGATGTCTCTCCAATGGCATCCTGCACCGCTGAATAAATATGGCTTCTCTCTCTCTCTCTTCCTCTTTCACCATGAATGAGTTGACTCTGAGGGGGCTTTCTCTCATCGGGGGCCATGTTGATTCGATTACTCACCCCCTGTTCCCTTGTTGCTGCCTGGATTGGCAGTGATTCAGGTGCGGTGCATGAAGCTTTATTTATTCCCCCCTTATCAATGACGTGTTACTGAATGGGTGTTGACAGAATGCTATGCGCTGTTGTGGAAAAAAACTTTGCTGGAATACATCGCAAATGACGGTGTTTCATGAACTTATTGAGGCAGTGGGGGATCAATAGGCAGCGTGTATGAGGAGAGGGGCTCGGGACTGGTTCCCCTGCAGCTGCTGAAGGATCCTCTGGGTGCTTTGTTTGCTTTGCATACCTGGGCCTATTGTTTCAGCAAGGTAGAACCATTGAATCAAAATCTCATTAAAATAAACAAACCAACAAAATCCCAGCCTACACAACATGAAGCTTCAACAACAACGAATTCTGTGCGTAACAAAAATCCAATTGTTTTTTCAGACATTGCATGTTTTCAGTTCTTCTTTCAAGTCCAGTTGTTCATTCATCTCTCACTCACTCCCACTCTCTGTGTGTGAATGACAGACATCTTAACTATTTCTTGGCTGGTCTCTGGGGGAGTCTCTGAGCGGTATGTGAGCAGTAGGATTAAGCACACGGCTGGAGAACTTCAGAGTGGTGTCTGGCAAACGTTTGTCATCCAAGCCAAAGGTTACGCTGGGCCCTAATCCACCGAGATGACCGGCACTCGGCGGCTGATTGAGATGGCAGGATGCCACATAGACAGAGAGAGAGAGAGAGAAAGAGAGAGAGGCCCCTTTGTGAGGAGGAAGATGTGAAATGGCAGGGCCACACCTGTATCGTGTCATTCAGGGGCCTGTCAACACAAATTGGCCCCATTAATCATGCTTATAAAACTATTCATCATACTCAGGAGGGGAGCAACTGTTTGCGGATGTTAGCGTGAAACACATCCGGCTGCAAGAATGTGTGTGTGTGTGTGTGTGTGTGCCCATGGGTGAGGATGTTTGTGCATATGTGCCACAAGCCTGTAAGCCTTCCCTTTCAAAAAAAGATGGTGAAGCTGCTTTTAACTTGAGTGATTTAAAGATTAATCATAAATATTTGAGAGGCTGTTTTGGGCTGTTTCCATTTCATTAGTGCTTGTCATGAGTAGTGTGCCCTCGTCTCCGATTTAATAACTCCAGCATTCAAGGATTTGCCAGCCAGGCAGTAAAACAAGGTTAAGTTTTGTGTAACAGAATCCCAGCTCTTTGATTGATTCAGGTGTTCGTGCAGCGGTTTAGATGTGTGTGTGTGTGTGTGTGTGTATCTGTGTTTGGATACTTGGTGTCGGTAATCCCTTAAGTGTGTGTTTTTATTACCTCAGGCAGGCAATGGAGTTAGCCGGGCTGCTCCTGAGCCTTATTCTCCCCCATGTGAACTCCTGCTTTGGCTAAAAGCAAGCGGCTAACTTTCCTCAGAGAATAATCCACTCAGTAATGTCTCCTTTTTTGCTCTTGAACCAAAATCAACCTTATTGAGCTTTATAGTAAGTACATAAATAAAGTGTCGCTGGCTTCTGGCTTTTCTGCATCGTGACAGTTCCTTTTACACAAAGTGAATGACAGACCAACTTAAGGTCTATGGTCACCACTAGCATGTCAAGCATGTTTTACAGGAAATTATTTTGGTCCAGTGAAATTTTGCACTCCTTTAACAAATATTTTATCAAGCATAAAAGCACACTAGACAAGGTTATGTGTATGTTTCCGGTGCTTCTCTGACACCCTAGTGGGCGCACAGACTTTAAAAGCCAAAAGAGAGGCTTAAAGCTAAAATAAAAATAATAAATAGCCAGCTATAGACCCCCCTCACACACTATGTTGCTGTGACCCTTTCTCAGGACCTTGGAGGCAAACAGGAAGAGAGGCCAGGGGTCCGAGGCCCGATCAGGTGTGTGTGTGTGTGTGTGTGTGTGAGAGAGAGAGAGAGAGAGCCTGGCCGGTGAGTGTGGCCATCTGGAGTCCGCAGCTGATCAACAGCACTGGAGAAGTGTGATGTGATTAGACTGAAGCACCAGGCAGCTCAGCTGTGTCCATGGCGCTCGAAAAAGAAGCAAAGAAGCTCAAATGCCGCAGCGGAGGTGCAATCACCACTGGGGAATACGATACCATCAACCAAATGTATTCCTTTTCTCATTCTCACTTTTCTCAAAGTGGGTATGTCAAAAAGCATACCCACACGCACACACACCCTACACACACACTCTCTCTCATTCTTTCTCTCACACACACACACTGTATAAACACACTTTCACACACTTCCCTGTGATCCGACCCGTGTCTTTGAAGTTGCTATTAGCTCAAATAAACAGGCTCTCTGGTGTCCAGCAGCAAGGGCAGTTCATGGAGGTGTGTGAGCGGCCGGACCCTCCAGTGACTGACGCAGCGTGGGGAGACACCAAGGCCTGCTGCTCTGCACCACTCGGCCCTGTGCTCTGTCCTCTCCTCCGCTTGTGTGGCGTTTCACAGCCTTGACCTGCCGTCTGGAGATGTGTGTGTGCGTGAGTGTGTGTGTGTGTGTGTGTGTGTAGTGGGGGCAGGGGGGGCCGGGAGAAGGGGACTTTCGGTTCAGCTCAGGGCCAATCAAGCTGTGTCAAAACACCCTGTCTGCGGGGGAGTGGTTTGTTTTAATTGGCCAACGGGAGGTAAACATGAGTCAGTTGGGGTCAAGAGGGTCAAGTAGAGTCGGCAGAGACAGAGGGCCACTCACAGGTGGACACACAGGCTGGATATCAACCACTGACGGGAAGATCAGAAGAATTACTGTACATGACTTAATAATAACAATTTAATACTAATACTACTACTAATAACAATGCAAATAACAATACTACTACTAGCCTACTACTACTACTACTACTACTATTAATAATAATAATAATAATAATAATAATAATAATAATAATTCTCAGCACTCTTGTGAAAAACCTAGTTCTACCTCAAAACTAAGTTATGGTCTCTTCTTGCCTGCTAGTTCATTTACTCCATGTCCCAAGACGGTACGGGAGAATTTACAGGCTCCTTCAACTACAATGGCAGATGTGAGCTACCGCTGTGAGGAGTTTTTTCCCTCAGCCGGGCCTTCCTGGTGTCGTAATCAAGCTTTTTAAAAGCCTCTCCCTCTCAGCGCATCACATTCGGAGCTATTTTTACTCCTCTTGGACTCTCAAGTGATTTCTGTCTGATTGCCAAAGCAGGTGAGGCTGAGGTGGGAGAGGACCAGAAACCCTGGATGTTCAACAGCAGTATTCGCATAACTGGGTTGAAACCCATGTCATTCAATCAATTAAAAAATATGTCAAAAATATTTGTCAAGTTCATGTATTTGAAGTATAAAACAGTGTGATAATTAGGTTAGACAGATTGGCAGGTACTTAGACCACTGGGGGGGGGGGGGGGGTTCCCCCTCAGTCATATGTGTTATATTTCTTCAGATTACCTGGGCAAGCATTACCAAGAATTTACTGAGGTATCAAAACATTTAATGTATAACTGAACATGTATGTCACTCTTACTGTTCTTTCGTTTCCTCCAAGTACCTTTTAAGTCCTCAGGAATATATAATTTTTTTTCCAGCCTTTTCCAAATAACCATTTTTTGATTTCCATAGCAGACCGTCTGTAGTGCACACGTGGAAGAGTGCGAGACAGAGAACACAGCCCGTATGAACAATGTGCCTTTCATATTTTGAAAGGTCCTCTATGACTTGAGAACGATACTCTCCTAAGCACGACGTAGGCTTGCCAAAGCACTGGATAGAATAACAAAGCATGGCACTTTAAAACGGAAATATCTCACGTTTTACGTTGACATTTTTGTACGTTTCTTATTACGCCATGTGATCCATTCAGGATGGAGGGATAAGCCAACCAAAATACCACATTCCTTTGCCCTAGTTGCCTTTTTTTGTTTAAGGAAAGCATCTAGTAGCTACTACGGATGTGCAGTATTTATCAAGGTAAAACTCACCATTTTGACTAAGTCAAAACCCATTTTAAAAGTGTGTCAAAGCATTTCTTCCCCATAGTTTTTACATAGATGACCATACTTGGAGCTTCACTTATCTATGACTAATGATTAATGCAAAAGAAAATGTCAGATGTCAACTCAATAGATGTATGTACTTACTAAGATAACTTTAATACCTCCACAGCAAATGTAAAAACATGCACTGCAAAAGTACTTGTCCTGGTATCAGGATTGTTCCTTTTTTTCATTTAAGAATCATAGGACTCCAGACTTCTGTATTGCCAAATGTGAGGACCTCCTTAGGGTACGGTCTGCAGAAGGCTGTGCTATCCTGTATGTGCATTAACACATTCTTGATGTGTTAGTGTGTGTGTGTGTGTGTGTAAAAGACAGAGAGAGAGAGAAGTGTGTGTGTGTGAGAGGAGAGAGAGAGAGAGAGAGAGAGAGAGAAAGAGAGAGAGAGGGAGAGAGAGAGAGGGCGAGCTGTTTTTGCCATCTTTTCTTTTGATAGCTGGTTTTAGGCGAGGCCCTCCCCTGGGTCGGTCGTGGAGACGCAGGCTGGCGGGTCAGCTGGACACATTTGTTTCCTCCCGATGTGATCTTCTCCGAGGAGGGATGAGCTCAATTAAGCCCCAGAATGCACCTCTCCATTCTGCACACATTTGCATCTGGTCAACAGTGCTAATGTACTCGGCGCTTCATGTAAATGTGCTCGTTTCGTTCAAATTAATTCTCCTCTCCATGAATACTGTGCTTTTGCAACAATGTTACCTTAATAAGAGTGATTTATAAACTAACAGCACTGAGACTGTCTGGATCTTCCCCCTCATTACACTCTAAGTAGCATCTGTTCTGCCCTAAATGTGACTGGGGGTAAGACAGGTAGACCATTTCATTAGCATATAAAACATACACAAGTATTACAAAGTCTGAATCAGACAAAAAAGGACACATTATTGCTAGACAACTGGCACACAAATTCAAACAAGCTGTGTGTGTGTTTGTGTGTGTGTGTGTGTGTGTGTGTGTGTGTGTGTGTGTGTGTGTGTGTGTGTGTGTGTGTGTTTGTGTGTGCTCCATCAGCTCCTTGAGAATCAAAGCATGTGTTGGGATTTTTCTAGGGCAGAAGGCAAGCTTCTCAGCACACGTTTGTTTTCCCCTTGGTCATCCAAGTCCGGTGTAAAAATAACCAGTGGGCATTGGCTGACTGTGATAGTATTGAAATTGCAGAATGGGCAGTGTCTGTGCTGAAGTATTAGCTGGTGGTTACTGGACACTGAATTATATGCTTCCTAATCAGTATTTGTTGTGTTTTGAGCAAGCTGGAGATGCTGTCCTATGGTGGGCCAATTCCAGTACAAACCAGCTTATGTTGTGTTCTGAACAAGTCTGTTCTAGTTTTCTGCACAGCACACATCACCATATGCCAGCGTTCTTCAAATGGTGGCCCGCAAGAACCAAATGAGTGGCCCGACGTGTGTGTCCGAATGACAAGTGTATTAATAGAGAGAATCCTCACTGCATCCGACTGTTGTGGAGCATTGAATGGCCTCTGTCCACATTAATTCTGTTATATGCGTCTTATTACACGGCTCTTCATAGTGCTGCAGAAAGTCCCATTCACATGAATGGGCCTTCCCAACGTTCGGGCCTATGTTAAATCTATATAAATCACCGGCAAAGTATATAATCACCGCTGTCAATGGCAACGGGTTGATTAACGTCTTTCATATCCCTCCACAAGAATTTCATTGAAAGGGAAAGTAAGCTAGTAAGACGTTGCCACGCAACACCTGAAACTGTCAAGTTCTATCTGTGTGGCGAACTATTTATTTTGTCAGCGGAAGACACGAAACGGTAGCAAAATCATTTTTAAAGATTCATTGTGTTAGGTTTCTTTTCTCGTTTTGGCAAGTAGCCGTGTAATAAGCGGGATAATGTATTGTCCGCCGGTAATTATCAGAAAATAAGTCCCTTCAGGTCAAAGCAAAACCCCTCCACTGCGCGTTGGGGTTCTGTTCTCCCTGTCGGGAGTTATTTTCTGATAATTACCGGCGGACAATACATTATCCCTTACATATTCCTCATTCAAAATAGCAGAGTACCGCGATCCGCAATCCACGGGTATGATATAATTTGCAAGCGTAAAGTCAAAATTTGTGACTTGTAAATTGGTATTTGCACAAAGGTGTAATGATTTATTCAAATGTTTGGAAACTTGCAAATTAAATCGTACCCATTTGTAAAAATATATCACGTTTCGCATGTGCATCTGTCATGAAATTTCATTTGTGACTCTTACGTTGGACACTATTATTTTTGGACAAAAAAAAAAGTTTTTGGTCAGAGTCAGATAAATGTGTGTGAGTGTTAAGATGATTATTTTTGTTTGCAGGTGAATGCGTGTTTAATCCTGCTTTGGCCCTTGGTTCGGCATGCCTTTGGGCCAAACTATTTGGGGACCCCTGCCATATGCTATGTTTTTAGCATGTCTGTGAGAGATTTAGCCAAGCATCGGAAAATAACAGAGATGTTTCTGTCCTTTTCACAATGTCAAGACTGATGGAAACTGGCGATGGTTGCTTTAAGTTATGCAAGGAAATTAGATAGATAGATAGATAGATAGATAGATAGATAGATAGATAGATAGATAGATAGATGGATGCTTTTCATCATGAGGAATATACATTACCGTTCAAAAGTTTGGAATCACTTGTTTTCATCATTAATGTTGTAAATGACTGTTGTAGAAAGAAATGGCTGATCTTTAATTGAACATCTACATTGCCCATTATCAGCTGATATTTTAAAAGGCTAACTGAGAAAACATTGGAGAACCCAATTTTGCAATTATGTAATCTGATCTAATCTGATCTAAAACTGCTGCCCTGATTAAAAAAACAATGTAACTGACCTCAGCTGGTATTCTGTCTGGAGTGGAATAGACATTTCTAAGTGACCCCAAACTTTTGAACAGCAGTGTAATAAGGAAAATATATCTGCTACCTGGTCACACCTCAGGGAGTGTAGTATAATTTGCCATCGGGGCACATGTGGGTAAAACACCAATTTCAATTTGACCTTTAAATTAAATATCATAGTTGTATTATTGCTTGAATGACTGCTGATCAGGTACCCTTCTGTAAAAGCCCATGAAATGTGCCTGGTGTAGGGGTTGTTTACCTAAAAACCCACATTGTTTTACAACTAGATAACTAATTACATAGCCTGGCATGTATCTTAAAGTGTAACTCGCTTTAGCTTTATAGCCACAAATTACACTAAAGTCCAAATTTCCCATCTGTTATAGGTATAAAAAAGAGTTCAATGGAAACTATCTGTAACCTTTAGCTCCTGAAATAACATTTAAGAAATGCACTGTACTGTATATATCAGTCCAGAGTTGTTGCCTGCACTCAGGTGGGTCTGCACCTGTAAAACTGATCATGATCTCCACTTAAATCACTTTCTGCTCCGTGTCTGGCAGAGTCTGGCATGCTCTCCCCTCGCAGCAGACTTATGAAGCCAGACATCAGCGCTGAGAGGAGCTTAACCCATATTTCTGATTGCAGCTGGCTGGACGAGGGACAGACGACGCGCTTCACCAAGAGATATCGGAGACACCCCAGCAACCTCAGAACTGGAGAAATACACGAAGGGATTCGGATGAAGATGCTGTGTGCCCAAACTTTAGTTGTTTGCACCTAGAAAAAAGAAGTTTTAAACTTATGTATGTGCTATACGGTTCTTCTCTGGGTTCAGTCATCTAAAAAAGCCCATTGTATTTTGCTGATCTTACTGTCATGTTCTATAAGCTCCGACCTGCACTTGTAAAGAGAAGAGATTCTCTTATCACTGCATTTACCCCAAAACCAGATTCATAGATAATGCCGCAGACAATGCTGAAAATACAAAAACTCTTCTTGGGAGTTCTGGATTAAGTAGAGTTCATGCTTTTCTTCAATATCAGCCATATATTATGGTTGCCTTTCAAGTCTGTGGAAATTAGAGCTGTCTGGATGGTTATTATTATCAAGGCTAATTAATGTCATGTGGGAAAATATACCTTGTTTGTCGGAAACGGCTTCACTGAGCCAACAGTGCTGTTTCATACACGTTGCTGCCAGTATCTTATTTCAGTGTTACAGTAATACTGCCTCATAACTGTCTAACGCACTCTTGTGTAGTCATGTCAAATACACAGTGGGATTATTCAGTCAATCCAACTTCATTAACTTCTTATTTCTCAAACAGCCAAAAAAGCAGCTAAAGATTTCCTCAAATCTTAAATTGTGGTGTTTTTTTTTAAATAAATGAAAATCCCATTAGACTGAAGAAGATTACTCTAACATCTCCACAGCATTCACAACAAACAGAGGCCTTTAAAAATATATTTGCAGTAACTGCACAGCTGAGGCCATTAAAGTTGGGTGTTTTACTGTCTGTGTTGTGTGAGTGAATGGAAGCCATTTCAGGATACAGTATAATTTAATTTAATTTTATTTGCTTATATAATATCAGTTAACCCCCAATGAATCATCCGAGTATTTCCGATTTGAAAACGAGAGGAAGACAGCCCTATTGATCTGATTTGTTGCCCTGACAAAGTGAGCTATTAAGTCACTTTCCTGGGCATTTCTTCGCCCATCCTGTTGAAGAATATTAAACTGGACGGCTCTGGGTGTTTGAGGGGTCAAAATTACAGTCCTGCCAATCTGCAAGAATTCCCTTAACCTGCCCCAATCTATTGGCTTCTTCTTTAATTATTGAACTTGGGAGTTCACAATGTCTGTCCTTGGGCTCGGGGATCAATAACAAATCGTTTGGAGGCAATCGAGCCCTCCGGAGTGGGGCTCTCTGTGAGCCTGTGATCAACACGCACACACACACACACACACATAAACAGAACTCATCTTCAGATCCACACACACACACTTGCTCTCTCTCTCTCACACACACACACACACATAAAGAGCTCATCTTCAGATACACACACACACACATTCTCTCTCTCTCTCTCACACACACACATACACTCACACACACAGAGAGCTCATCTTCAGATCCATACACACTTGCTCTCTTTCTCTTTCTCTCAAACACACACACACACACAAACAAACACACACACGCGCACACACACACAGAGCTCATCTTCAGATCCACACACACACACTCTCTCTCACTATCTCTCTCACACACGCACACACACACTCACACACAAACAAACACACGCACGCACATACACACACACACACACAAACAGAGCTCATCTACGGATCCAAACACACTCGCTTTCTCTCGCTTTCACACACACACACACACGCACACACACACACACACACAGCTCATCTTCAGATCCACAGACACTCTCTCTCTCTCTCTCTCTCTCTCTCTCTCACACACACACACACACACAGTTCATCGTTAGATCCACACACACTCAGACACACACTCGCTCTCTCTAGGGCTGTAACAATACACCAACCTCACAATTTGGTTTGTATCACAATTTTTGACCCACGGTTCGACACGGTTCAGGTTTACTTCTATACTGTTTGGTAAAGTTGAACACAGCGTCTACAATGAAAGCAATGAGAGGTATGTTATGATTTATTTATTATGACCGCCGCGCAGCGAAGCGGCGGTCATATAGGTTTAGTCAGATTTTTTTTTTTTTTTTTTTTTTCTTTTTCGCATGCCCAAATTTCTGTCAATGATTCCCGGGACACTGAAAGACCGGGGTACACGAAACTTGGTGGGCATGTAACCCCACATGGATAGCATGGAACCATCGTTTTTCGTTTTGATCTGTAGCCCCCCCGCTGGACTGGACCCCCCGAAAGGAGGGTAGGGCAGACACAGTTTTCTGTGAATACCTCGAAAACCGTAGGGTTTAGGAGGACCATTTTTTTTTTGTATGTTGATCTCAAGGGGCCATGTCAACCCATTCCATAACCACTCATTTCATGTATAGCGCCACCTAGTTAAACACAAAAAAGTAAAAATGAGGTGTTGTAATTGAAGGTATCTGTGACCTAACAAAGTCAAAACTGTACAAAATTGGAAGTGTAGGATCATTATGACACCCTCTGTATGCACGCCAAGTTTCGTGGAATTCCGTTCATGGGGGGCCACACAATAAATTAATTTATGTTACTATACACCAACTGGCCTGTAGGTGGCCGGAGACAGTTTTCTGTGAATATCTCGATAACCGTAGGGCCTAGGAGGTCCACCTTTTTTATGTATGTTGGTCTTAAGGGGGCATGTCAACCCATCCCATTACCACTTATTTTATGTATAGCGCCACCTAGTTAAAAATGAAAAAGCAAAAAATTAGGTGTTTTCATCACAATATCTCAATACATCTAGTTTATTTTTGGACAACGTAGGCTACCGGTAAGTAAAGCAGACGATGTGTGTTGCTTGCGGCCGCGTAAGCTGCAAAGCACTGCGGGAAAAACTAGAAAGCGTGTCGCAGTTCTGCCTTTTCATACCGTGACACAGGTTCGTGGATATGACATATGAGTGTTGCGATTTCGGTTTCGAATCGGATATCGTTACAGCCCTAGCTCTTACACATACGCACACACTCACACTAACACACACTCACTCTCACACACTGGCTCAGTTTTGTTGAATCCTAATATCCATTGGCAATGCAATTGTTGTGCCTTCAAAACCTTTAAGTGATTGAAATTGAATTAATTATGAAATATATTGTTCATACTCTTCTCATCTCTCACACACACACTTTTTATTTTTTTGCTCAACTAAATAAAAAAAATGACTGACATTTTTTTTGTATAATATATTTATTTATATATATATATATATATATATAAATGGAGATATGAACACATACTGGGTTTAAAGAAATCCATTGAGACACATTGGGCTTCCACACACGCCTCCTCCTTAATGTAAGAGTTTCACTGAGAAATAGCCAAAAATGGTCAGCTCTCAGCCTACTTCCTGCTGCGTCCTGACACAATACAGAAATCACTCCTCAAAAGTGTCTAGCAACCTACATAAATGAAATGGTGACTTGAAATCAAAGTCGTGTAGCAAAAGGAATAGGACTTTTTAGCTTGTGGTGGTTGACAATGAATCAATTTGAAAAAATAGAGTCCTTCCACCTCCAAATAATAACTTTGGGTAGAAAGTTCAAGAAACTCAAGCTGGGAACAGATGGGCGAAGCCTGAAACGTGTGTATGTACATCTCTGTCCATATAAGGCACCTTTGTCAGCCTCTGAGTGCAGTTTCTTTTTCCACCCTCCTACTTCACCTGTTTTTGGATTCTCCATACCAGACAAAACACCTTTGCATGCACAAACCTTAACTCCAACCTCAAACCAACTTTGGGTAGGGGAAATATATTTTTCCATTGCATTGTTTGTGCTGTCACAAATAAAGTATTCAGGTTTGGGTATATGCCTAGCAAATATGCAATACACTCACTCTCACAGAGTTCAACTTCAGATGCACTACTTGATCTTTCTATTTCAAATAGCATCACTCACAGTGAAATGGGGATAAACTGTATCAACACAAAGTGCTTAGAGGGGTAAAAAAACAAGTTCTCCTAACTGGTGAGGGTACGGCTGGTTGATGCGGCACCCATAAACCCTGGACCTGAGACACCAGCAAGATTATTTATTAAAAATTAGATACATAAGATAACTTTAAGATAAGATAGCTTTGTTGAAGTGTAACTCCGGAGTAAAAAGCAACCTAGGGTAGTTAACAACTTCAAACTTTTGATTGAGACCAAAATTATGTTAACTGGTGGCATTTTGAGCAAGACCGTTTATTTGCATTATCATGGTCAAATCAGCAGGCGCGTTCGATCTTGCAGCGCTGCTGAATTATTCAATACAAACATGTCTTACGTTTAGCCAGCTCTGCTGATTTGACAATACCAGATCAGGAAGCCATGGATTTTTCTTCCTACAGATACAGGTCTTGTTATAAGCTCTCTATACACTTTTTATGTTTACAATACTTCGGTTTGTCTGTAGAAACCCTCACCACACTACCACAGTGTAATTATATTTTGAGCATTGTTAGTGGTATAAAATAGTGACGTGGCACCTTGCCCGGTCACTGTATCACTGTAAGCCCATTCAGTGATAATGCAAATAAACGGTCTTGCTCAAAACACTACCAATTAACTTCATTCTGCTCTCAATCAAAAGTTTGAAGTTGTTACTGTAACTATACCGTAAATAGACCCTAGGTTGTTTTTACTCCGGAGTTAGACTTTAATCATTATAGCTCCGTGGCCTTCCTTTCTACCTCCATGAGGATGATGCCACTTTTCTAAAGACATGGGATGTAAGTAAGTATGTTTTCTATTGACATGACAGTTAAAGCGTAACTGTGGCATTAAGCGACCCATGGCCTGTTGTTTCGAGGTCAACGCATGCTATTAGAATGAAAAACAATGAGAAAATTGAGTACAACATAAAGCAAATACTGGTCCAGCAGCTTAAATGGGTGGTTCAGGATTTTGGACATAGGACCTAATTTCCAAGTTAGCAAGTGTGTTATTTATCAGTGGAGACCGTTTTTAACACGTTTCACCCAGTCCTCGTCTATTCAGGCGTTATATTTATTTGCCTCGGTGTACTATGGAGTGGGGAAGACTGTTTTTAGTGGCAGGCTTACACATACTGTTGACTCGCGCCAGCCTAGCACCTGCGAACTCTGCAACTAGAAGGACTGGATGAAACGTGTTGAAAACGGTCTCCAACTTGTGTTTTTATCTTGGATCTTGGCACAAGGGATTATAACACCTAATCCTGTGTATTAATGTAATATCACACTTGGTAACTTGGAAATGAGGTCCTATGTCCAAAATCCTGAACCACCCCTTTAAACTAACCTAACAAGGCATTTGAACTGAACTGAAACTAAAGCCAAATTCCCTGGTAGGTTATCAATAGCTGCTGGGCCACTACTCAGTCTATGTTGCACCAATTTTTTTCATTCTTTTAATTTTATTCTTACGAACAGCCGTGACCTCGAACAACAGGGCTATGTGTCGAATAATGCTGCAGTTACATTTCAAGCTTTTGTTTTTCTGTTTGTTTTTTCACCAAGAAACTCCAGGGAAGTTACTTAGTATTATTTCAAGTAATTATTTCAATAATGCAACTGCCCTGGAAAAGTTTGAAGATAAAATGTTAAACTTAATATGACATGGTATCACTTGACATGTAATGCCTATTAGATATTCAATTAACACACAATTGTTCTTTGTTAATTTCTTCAGGTCTCTCAATCGGAGTCCCCAGATATTGAGGACCTTACTGTTGAACTCATTCTGATCAGCACGAACAGTGCAAATGCATCCCTCTGCCCAAAGAAGACTCCTGTTGTTTTGGATTGAAATGATTGTTGAATTTCCTAGCATTGGTCAGGCATTTGTCATAAAGTATCTATCTATCTATCTATCTAGATAGATAGTAGATAGATAGTATCTATCTATCTATCTATCTATCTATATATCTGTCTATCGATCTATCTAGTCTTTATGCCCTTGATCTAAACTGTGTTTATTTGAATTTAGCCTCCACTACAGCCCTGTTCTGAACTCCAACCTGTATTTGTTTCCATGGTTTACATGAAAATAAAAGATTAAGAAGAATTTCACTGGCCTTTGTCAACCTTTTTAATAATTTTCTTTCAAGTCCTTAGTTGAAACTAATCAAAATTGACAAGTTTGTTCAACTTTCTGGAAATTAAAACTTTTAAGTTTTAAATTTAATTTAAAGAATTGGTTGAAGCAAAATGAAATATTTCAGGCTGACATCAATAAATCCAATTAAGCTATCTAAGCTTAATTTTATTAATTACCGTGAACTCATGTAGTTGATGTTTCTTTAACTTAAAAAAACCTTGTTGAACACACTCAAAATTTGCTAGTGAAGACTAATTAAAAAAGGTAAGTTTCTTTGACTTAGCAAAACCGAGTTACTATTACTTAAATTTTTTTGTGTAATCGGTTTCACCAATTTTTTTGAGTTCAATTAACTTGTCGGGTTTTACAGTGTACCTTATAATTATTACAGGAGAGTGGGAGACAGCAAGGAGTGATGTGGGGTGCTGCTGTGGTGTTGGTGCTGCTGTGTAAGTGTGTGTGTGTGTGTGTTAGTATGTTTGTGAATATGTGTGTTTGTGTGTGTGTCTGAGAGAGAGAGAGAGAGAGAGGAAGAGAGAGAGAGAGAGAGAGTACGGCAGGCAGGCTGGCAGCTGCTGTAAGGTCCCTGAGCGCAGCGGTGGACTAATGGGCCGAGCGGCCCGGTCTCGTGTCTCATGTCTGTGAGCGAGGCTGGAGGGGATGGATTGATAATCCCAACCAGGGAGCCTTCATCCCCACAGGGCTGCCGCGCCCGAGGAGCACGACGAAGAGGAGGAGGAGGAGGACGACAACGATGGTCCCCACTCTCTGAGGGGTGTCGGCTTTCAACTACCGCCGCCCGCTCTCATGGGTCAGACCGCAGACGGCTTTGGAACAGAACGGATGTGTGCAAGAACTGTGCCAGCTCCGGAATCGGTATCCGGTCCGGATCTGCACTCGAGGCACTGCTGGCACACACGTTTTTTTTCTTTTCTGTTTTTTTTTTACTTAACTGCAACGTACTGTAGAGACAGGGGAAAAAAAATAAAACACCACCACCACCACTTCTCCCAACACAGACACACTCTCCTCTATCCTGCCTCTGGAGGGACGACGAGAAGCTGTTAAACAGCAGAGTGAGATAAAGTGAGCGAGACAGACACCACTCCTCTCTCTCTGTTGGTCCAGACTCAGCACTTAGGCCCTAAGAAGTGTTAATGTGGAGACTGGAGAGGAGAGAGCCCTCCTCACCGTCTCTACCCACACACACACACACACACACACACAGTGGTTTTTATTAAAATGGCATGACATTATTGTAACTTTCCCCACAACTCTACAGTATTTCCCAGGGCAGCCTGTGGATGAAAGCTACTCTGTGCAAGGGACTCCACTCTACTCGGGGGCTGTGGGTTTATCATGGCCGAGTGTTTTTCAACACAAAAAAAAAACAGCTACTGTGAACCAGAGAATGGGGAGCATGGTGAATTGTGGGTCGGAAGTGGCTTCCGCAGCAGACTCACAAATATCGGCTGGTTCAAAACAGGACGACTCCAGCTGGGGGGATATCGAATAATTCCTCCTGAGCAACAATACGGGAGCTAGTCCTCCTGAGGAACTTATCGACACAGGCTGTCCCAGCTGGAGACTTCATTGTTTTCTTCTCAACATGATAGCTTGTGTGCTATTTATTATTATTATTTTTATTATTATTTTCATTTAACTGACAGCTTCTTTTTGTTGTTGTTTTGTTTATGTTTTTCTTTTGTTTGCTATTACACGTCTTCTACTGTATATCTTATGACCCAGAGATATGACCTCAGCTAAGCAGGCCACTAAGTCAGAGTATGCCAGTAAGTCACACGTGGCAGGTGGCTGATGTTAATGCGTTGATTAATGCTGCTATCGGTTTGGCAGCGGGTGACACCGCGGGCGAAGGACTGCCGTTAACAGCAGTGTGGCTGACAGTTGCAGAGGACAGACACCAGTGTCATGATAACATCACACTTCTGAAACACTAAACACACAACTGAATGGCAGCCACAACAGCAGGTTTACGGCTCAATTTCCAATGTACAATTTGTGCAGTACATGATAAAATGGATATTTAAAATATATTGCAGGAGTCCCCAAACAGTTTGGCCCAAGGGCCAAATTATGTCAGGCATGCCAAACCAAGGACCAAAGCATTCAGGATTAAACACGCATACATCTGCAAACAAAAATAATCCTCTTAACACTCACACACATTTGTTTATCTGACTCTGACCAAAAACATTTTCATTTACTGCACCTCTGAAAGCAAATTAACAACATTGCGACAATATGATACCTGCCCAAATGATCTTGGTATACTGATACTAAAAGGATTCTAGTAGGCTATAGGGCAAGGGACAAAACATAAGCAAAGTAGCCTACAGGAATGACCACCCTGTAACTTCACATTTGAAAAATCAGAAAATATTTTTGCCGATGTCGATGTAAGATAGTGGATGTGAAAACAACCCATAAAAAGGACTGTCATAGTATGTTCAGAGATAATGAGATTAATAAAGATTTTAGAATGGATACTGTTGAATAGTTTACTAGGTTACAGTAGATTTCATTGTTGCTATACCCAAGTCCTTTAGCTTTCTGATTATGTGCTTATTACGTTGCTAGATACTTTTACTAAATCACAAGTTATTTAACATTGGAATGTATCACGTTTCACGTGTTGGCTAAATTAAATGTTTATTTTATTCATTATTTAGCTTGCTTGACTTTTACACACGCACATAGTATCAAAGGGCACCATTACAATCAGCTGGAATTCACTGGTTGTTCAAATAAAATGTAGGCTAAGATAATTTCGTACACATCTGTCATAATTATATGTTGATACCATTAAAAGAGAATAATAAATTCTGGCGTTTTTGATCTGAATACAATCTGAATAACGTCAACGTTAGTGCTGCATTTGCGTAAAGGTGCTTGCCACATTGCTAAAAGCCAAATTAAATAGGCTACCCTAGTTATCATTTACCTTGTTAAAATCTGATGGTGATTTTTTCCATGGCTCTCCAAAAGTCCTAAATGAGATGCGAGCAAGCCCCCGTTTCTATTTTATTTTTGTCACTCGCGGTACTCTGCTATTTTGAATGAGGAATATAACGCATATAACAGAATCAATGTGGACAGAGGACATTCAATGTTCCACAACAGTGAGGATTCTCTCTATTAATACACTTTTCATTCTTGTCCTTGCGTGCCAAACACACCCACATGTAGGGCCACTCATTTGGTTCTTGCGGGCCGCAATTTGGAGAACGCTGATATACACTGTACAGCAGTGGTTCTTAACTGGTGGGTCGGGACCCAAAAGTGGGTCGCGGAACCATTCTGGGTGGGTCGCGGAGCTTGTGGTTAAAAAAAAGAAGAAATCGCCCATTTCAAATAGACTTAAATTGAGACGAAATGGTGCAGAATCCACAGTGTGCGATGTTCACAATTGCTGGAACATGAGTGAAAATGCCTCATAATAAAGTACACCTGACAAGTACTTTAAGGTGACTTCAGGAGTTGGAGACTTCACAAATGTAATGCCAAACAGCATGTTCCAAACAAATAGGCCTACAGGCACTTCGCCTTTCTTAGCATGTAGCTCACCAAATCTGTTGTCTTGAACGCTATAAAATATATATGGGTCGTGACTTCATGAACATGGGAAATTGTGGGTCCCAAAGCCAGACCAGTTAAGAACCACTGCTGTACAGTATATGACAGTACCCCTATACACACAAGCCATGGCATTGAGAATAAAGGACTAAAGATAGCATAAAGACTTAAAGTATGGGGAGAAGAGCAGGCTGACATTTTGACAAGACCACGGACTTCTGTGTCTATTTGTCTAAAACAGGCTGTTGTCTGTGTGTGCACACATTACTATCACATCTGGACAGTGCCCATGTCACGCTGCTCCCAAATGAACCATTTCTCTTTCTCAAGGCCTGGCCCATGGATTACACACACACACGCATGCCGTTGTTTATTTAAACGGGGGCAGGAACACCATCACGGCACGTATTCTCTGCAGCACGTGTGGTTATCTCCTCTCAGCGATGAGCGGTCACGGTGTCCAAGCCTCCTGAAGCCTGGAAAGGAGGTGTGTGTGTGTGTGTGTGTGTTTGCTGTTCTGTTGGTGTGCTTGTGAAGGGTCATGGCGGGTTTACTCCTCATCTCACTCAGGTGGGGAGTAGCTCAAGGTGGTGTTCTACACCTCCACAGGTGCAACTGGGCAGAGATGGAGGCGGCAGAAGAGTGTATGTGTGTGTGTGTAAAGGATGGAGTAAAAAGAGAAAGTGTGTGTACGAGGGGGATTTAGGCAAGGAAAGGTGTGTGTGAAGGGGAGTGAATAAAGAGGTGTGTGTGTGTGTGTGGAAGGAGGCGAGGATGGTTAGGGTGGTGAAAAAGGGAGTGCAATGGAGTTAGTGTGTGTGTGTATGTGTGGGAGGGAGGGGGAGACCAGACCACCGGTGTATTTTTGAGGCGGGGGGGTGGCAGTAGATAAGGGCTGTGTGGGGAAATGAGTAGAGGAGGGAGGGCGCTGTGTGTGCATGTGTGTGTTGCTTGAGCTGTGCCGGACGCTGTGTATAGTGGCAGTAGCAGCAGGGGTGTGTTACTGGCCTGAGCGAGCCACACACACACACACACACACACACACAGGGCGCGTAAATAAGGAATGAACACCTCCATCCGCTCCCCTCCATGTCGGGTCATAACGCCACAGGACGGCGCTTAATTCGCACATCGGATGGCTAGGGAGCGACACAACCGTCGCTCTCTCCTCCCGGTGGACCGGGTCCTGTGCCCGTGCCAAAAATAACGCGGGGCCGAGCCGAGCAGCGACCACACACAACCAAAGACCCGACGGAATGAGGACATGGGGCCTCTGCAGTGGTCGGAGAGTGTGTGTGTGTGTGTGGGGCCCGTGGAGAGCTTCAAGCTCACGTGTGTGTTTTTTAACACCTGCAGTTCAACGCACGTAGAGCAAAGTGCTCCCGACATCGCCAAAGTCATGCCGCTCCACACTCCACTCCAACAGAGTCACTCATACGAATAAAGACAAATATATAAAATGTGCTTAGGATTAATAAAATGATCTATAAAAAGAATAAACAGTTGGATAAAAAAAAACTCAACAAGAAGAATACAAGAAGTCACCAAATATACAAGGAGGAGTCAGGGGGTGTCTTAAGCATTTTATTGCTATGTAAACTTTGAAAAACTCAGTAAGAGAAAAAACTGGCAAATGAGACTTGGCATGGTGAGATGACACTAAGGAGAGTATGAGATGCTGGAGGGACCAATCCAGTCTTCATCACCATCATCCTTATTAAGGCCCTTTCACACCAAGTCCGAATTTTCGGACAAAATATTGATACAAAATCAAGCAGGCAATTAAATAGTGTTCTTATTAGTCTTTGCACACCAAAGACTGAACAAAATCCGTCCTTGGTGTGGATGTATTTAATGACCTGCGTGATTTTGTGTGGTTAGTTCATCCGAAAACTTGGTGTGAAACTTGGTGTGAAAGGGCCTTCGCACACAAACAACGCTCACGGTCCGCGCGGCCTCATTACCGCACGCTGCTAGCCATCAACTCAACGCTGTGAAGAAGTTTGCCCCAGGAAACAAGCTGCATAAATGTGAGGCGTCGCCCTCCTGTAAGTATCAGGCCTGACGTGACGTGACGAGGGCTCTTGGCTCTAGTGCCTTAACTTTTAAAAAACGTATTACTTACAGACCAACTTAACACACGACCTACGGTGTGTCTCATTGGTACGGTAATGCTGATGTCTCCTCGGATGCTTCCAGTAAGTGGAGGAAAAGTGAACACTGTCTAATGAGACCTCATGGCAAACATTCTAGCCGTTATACTATACTTCAGTTCAATGCCGTGCTTATACTTTCTGAAACGCCATAAAGGGATATTCCCATATTCAAAATATCAGACATAAATACAAAATAGAAACATCAGTGTGACAATGTGTTATCAAAACAAACAAAACAAACAAAAACAAACACAAAGCAAATGCTTTTGTGAACAAAACAAAATTCAAGTAAGCAGACACTCTGCAGTGGAGGAGAAAAAAAAAACAAAAACACAAAATTCAAGTAAGCAGATCCTCTCTCTGCACTGACACCGGGTAAAAGGGGTTAAGTCTGGCCATGCAGGCAGTAGTGATGCAATCATCTGCAGTGGCTCTTCAAAGACAGCGGGGGTGCATATTCAAAGCAGTTCCCTCCCAAGGTTCATTTGGCTCCTTACAGAATGGCTGCAAAGCATACTACTTTAAACGGCAAAGACAGCTTTGCTCTTCTATTTTTTTTTTCCTTCGTGACAAAATGACATTTCCAGTTTTGGAGGAAAACCTCCCACTAAACTAGTCCCTGCTCTCTCTAATAATAGAAATATAATATAATATAATTAAATTAGAGGTCGATGTATAGTTCTTAAATGCTCTTGGCAAGTAGTGCAATCTAAAATGACAATACCATGAAAGTAATGGTCAGAAGGACACATAAGACAAAAGTCAAAAAATCAAACAAATAAAAAAAAAAAACAGCACCTTAAAATTATTTCACACACTGAAATAAAATAAAATGTTTCTTTCTACAGCTTTCCCTCTAAGGAAGTACTTAGTCATACCACTTCACCTACAGATCACTAAAGCATTCACAGAATTATGTTTTGTTTTTTAAATATTTCTTAAATCTCAAAATAAATTAATGCATTATGTTCACATTATGTTGCTTCTTTACAGTATCATGACCTAAAACTGTACAAGCAAGACAGTGAGAGAGACAGATAAAGAGAAGAGAAGAGAAAAGGAAGAGACAGAAGAGAGGAGAAGAAAAGAGAGAGACGCTATCCAGCTGGTGCTATGCATGGCCACTCGAGGGGGGACTTAATAGTCTGAAACTGATGGGTACAGCTCCCCGGTGACTAAGCAAATCTCTCCCATATGCTCCGGTGGAACAGGCTCCTGGCCTGCACAGGGGAGCCCAGAGAGAGAGAGCCGCCTCAGGCAGCTGGGCAGCCTTGGAGACCTGGAGGGCAGACAGGACAGGACAGGACAGGACAGGACAGGACGAGAGGATGGAAGGACGGAGGGGCATGGGTAGTGGAGGGGTGGAGGTGGGGTGGGTGACAGGGCAGGGCGGGGCGGGGGCAGGGAGAGGTCAGAACTGGCCCATCCTGGTGGTGAACAGGCTGCGGGAGCGAGGCATCGCCGAGGAGACGCGGCCAAGGCTGGAGGAAGGCCACTTGATTATGAACTGGGACGTGACTGGCACCAGATACCTGCGCAGACGGAGAGAGAGAGAGAGTGAGAGAGGGGGAGAGAGAGAGAGACGGAGTGAGATGGAGACAGAGACAGATTGAGAGAGGAGAGAGAGATACAGAGAGAGAAAGAGAGAGACAGAGAGAGACAGAGCGGGCATGGGGAGAAGGATTGGATAGGGCACAGAAGTGGTGACCGGCGTCAGAAAGGCACAGGCTGTAGGCTGAATAATCAGATCAGGTCACATTAACGCATGCTTCACAATCTGTCACAGCGCCTAGCACAGCTAATGCAGTATCGGGCTTCTCACTGGCGTGAGGACTCAAGCGGCAGATTTAATGATGATCGATGGGCCCAGTGTCAAACAGTCGCAAAGGCTTTGCAGGGGCAGATACTCGAGTCTGTTAAGTGTCCACAGTGTTTACCTGTATTTGTTTCAGAGGAACAGACTGTTCAGAAAGTGGATGCTAGATAAGATCATTACAGCCTGGAATAAGACATGAAGGTTAACTGGCTGACATGGATTGACCCACATAGGATTAACAGTCTTAATGCACCAGTGTGATGCTCCACACCTCCTGTGAGACCATGTGAAATCACATGTCAACTATTCCTTGGCAGTAAAAACGGCACATACTATTTTTAAGGGCCTCGAACAAAAGTTGCGTTTTTGGCATAACGTAACAGTTTGGCAGGCCAAATTAAATCCGTGACTCAGACAGCTTATTGTAAAATAATTCCTTTTTTTTTTTTTTTTGCTAGCGGATAACCCGTGTGACAGGCTTGCCTTGTAAAACACTGCCAGGACAAATTAGCAAATCTGCTTCTTTAAGTGCACCAAAAAAAGCCTGTGCCGGCGAGAGCATCAGCTGCAACAGAGTCCGCCCCGGGGGGAATTGAGAAGATTCAAATTAACTTCATTTAGTTCAAGAAGAGTGTCCTTGAAACTGTTCAAGTGCACCACTTACACTTGTTAGACGTATTCATGAGACCGCGGGCTAACTGCTTACGGATCAACTGGTTCGCGCCCACAGGAGAGCCGCACTGTTATCGCAGGCTCCTATCTCGAGACCGCTTTGAACACTTCACAGTGAGACACTAATGATTCATCCGCATCGGAAGAGGAGGCAAATTAATCTTCACATTGTTTATCATCGGACAGCCACCGCCGTACCCCAGCCCATAACTACTTTGTGATTTTCCTGAAACAAGAGAGCTCTGGGAACAGAGTTTTTTAGTCAGTCAGGCAGACACATTAATGTTGGCAGTAATAATTAGTGAGTTAGTGATAATGAGAGAGAGTAGAAAGAGTAAAGTCAGCTGTGCACTTCGTTAGAATGAAGAGTCTGAGGGCGGAGAGTTAGAACTCCAGTTGATAAAAATCTACATTCCTTGTCAAAATTATTTTATATGATTTAAATATATCTGGAAAGGTAATTGTGATGAGGAGGCGGAAGTCCATTGCTTTACTCCTACATTTACACCACAGGAACAAACTCAGCAGCCCAGGAACCAACTTTTTGAGAATAGACTATTTAGGTGCCAGGAACCTAGTTCCAGTACCTTTTTTAGTTCATAATACACACAGAGCAGGTGCTTTTCTGTGGGCCAGAATTTTTTTTTAAGTCTGTACAGCAAAATGATGATATAATGTAAGTGATTTATACTGTATGGTGATTTTGGGACTGACGTAATGTACGTCTAGTTCCCAACAGTGACAAGTGCTAGGAGTGCTAATCCTAACATTTCAATCATATCATGTCAATCATATCATCGCATCTGTGATAAATCATATCATCACATCAATGATAATGAGTGTTTTCTCAACTGCACTGTTAATTTGCCAAGGAAACATACAACATTTTTTTTCTTTGCTGGTTTTCTTGTTAGTCACCATTTTTTTATTTAAATATGATAATCTTTTCAATCTTGCTGACGGTAATAGCAGAAGACTGTTAAATGCTGTTATCCACAAAATCAAGTGTCAGTGTGTCAGTAAGAGTCAGTACTGATAAGATGTATTAATAACGTTGTTATTAATAAAACTATTACTTACATAGTTTGGACTGTTTCAAACTTGAAAACTAAAAAGAAAAAAAAAAAACATAATATATTCTAAATAGGCATAAATATTCACATTTTCTCCCAATGAGGGTAGGAGAGATGAGTGTTTTTCCTGACTGCTGTGGTCATTTCATAGAGTGCTGGGATAGGCCTAAAGCCTGTGTGCCGGCGGAGAGTAAGGTGGTGTGGGGGGGGGGCGGCACAGGCACCCCGATAAGAGGCACTTGAGGGAGCTCCACTGATTGCTCTTTGCCGTCCCTCTCTAGTGGGTATGAGAGCTGTGCTTGGTGAGTATTTGGGGGATGACAGGGTTGGGTCAGGAAACTGGTTATACACAGCAAAGTGTGTTTTGTGTGTGTGTGTGTGTGTGTGTGTGTGTGTGCGTTCTGTGTGGTGTATGCTGTGTGCTGTGTGTGTGTGTGTTTGTGTGTGTGTGTGTGTGTGTGGTGTGTGCTGTGTGCTGTGTTTGTGTGTTTGTGTGTGTGTGTGTGTGTGCGTGGTGTGTGCTGTATGCTGTGTGCTGTGTATGTGTGTGTGTGCTGTGTGTGTGTGTGTGTGTGTGTGTGTTGTGTGTGTGTGTGTGTGCGTTGGAGGGGGATTAGTGGTGGAAAAGGGGCAAAAAGGGTCAAAGGAAAAGAGAGAAATGTCTCAGGGTAATGAGGAAATACACATGCTGCTGCTCTCAGGGTAATGAGGAAATACATATGCTGCTGCCTGGGCGACGACCAGAAACACACAGAGCTGTTGGAGACATGAAGCAGGCCAGCGTTCTTCTTTAGTCTCAGACGCATACCGACAGGAAGGAGAGAGAGAGAGGGGGGAGAGAGAGAGAGAGAGAGAGAGAGGGAGAGAGAGAGAGAGAGGAAGTCTACAGGATACTGTTCGCTCATGTGATTTTAAGTGATATTATTCTAAGATATTAAAGTCTTGCTATGTATGTAATAGTGATGACAAATGTGAATGATAACAAAAAAGACTTTCAACCAGTAAGAGATTGGTTTAACACTACACTTCAGTAACAAAACGATGCGTCTTTAGCATATCAAAATGTATACATAATTTATATCAACAGCTTTTAAAAGAGCCTTTTTTGAGAATGTAATACAGTAAGTGCTGCTGTGACACATTCCTGATGAAGGCCACACTAGGCCGCACAGAACAGAACGGACGTCAGGAAATGGCTCTTTTTCTTACATGGAAAAAAAACTCATTGCCTTTACAAAAGATCAGGAAATACTTCAGAAAGAAACCTAGTCAAGCATAACTGCTTGGGAAGAAAATCTGTAGGCCCCCTTAGTGGACACACAATAGCCATGAAGAGCGCTAATCTGTACACAGTCCATGGATATAATTCATGCTAAACACACCTGAGTGCCAACTATATTAAGGTCACTTATTCAGCGGCTCATCTGTTTCTATAATTAAATTAGCTCAGTCTCAGGAGGCCTACTAACCTGAAAGCAAGTTTGAGGGTCATTACTTAGCCACATGCTTTTGAAATGATAAAGAAGAAGAAGGCTGCAGAGCGCTACATCCTGATCCGTGTCTGCTGTACAGGCTCCCGTCTGGCACAGAAAAGGGCTCAGGCCAGAGAGAGAGAGAGAGAGAGAGAGAGAGAGAGAGAGAGAGTGTACAAGACACAGAGGACATACAGTAGAGCAAGAAAGGGACAGAGAGAGGACAGATACAGGGAAATAAAGAGAGGGTGATAGAGAGAGGTAGAGAGAGAAAAGTGGGAGCAAGAGAGAGAAACAGAGAAGAGAGGCACAGAGAGAGAGAGAGAGAGAGAGATGGAGTATAAAGCGAGAGGTAAAGAGGCCGGCGTGGGCGGGCAGGCGGTCTCACCTGGTGTCCTCCCACTCGGAGCTCAGTCCGCTGATGGTGCCCCGGGAGTCCTGCACAAACTTGTAGACCACCAGCAGACAGTCCCGACACAGCTGGACCACCCTCTGGCAGCAGCGCAGCTCCTGTGCGGTCACCACCTCGCTGCTGCGGTTGAAGATGCTCTCCCATGATGACCTGCCCACCAGACACCACACACCGTCAGAGAGAGCGGGAGAGCGTTACAAAAGACTTAACGATGACAAATTAGCCGTCTAACACACCTCTCCTGCATGGTCTGGGGCCAGTTGTTAAACGTATTTAATGTATATCTGCCTCATTAAACGTCTCACTTGCGCGTCTTTTTTTATTCTTTTGGGTTGAAAAGACGAATATATGGACAATGTACAAACGCAAGAAAGACAAAAAGTTTCTAAAAGTCTCCAAATTCTCTATAATGGCTGGGCGTGGTTGTTTGATTGGTTGGAGATGAAACGCAGCAAGGCCCAGGTGATCTGAGGTGTGTGCGGCTCCCTCCCTCCGTTCGACCAAGGGCCTCCTGGGATACGGTCGTACGTTTCGGCGCCTCACGGGCCACCTCCTCTGCGGCGCGTCGGCTGATTAGAGACGGCCGGCGCAGTGGGCGGGGTGGGCAAAGAGGGACCGACTCGCATCAAGGCAGCGGCTCATTGGACGGTGCGGCCGCCTAGGTAAACATGACCACCTGTCAATTAGGAGCATCTGCCCAGGAGCCTGCTATGTGCAAAGAGCCGTAGGGAACCCCGCCTGCTCGTCAGGGACGCCGTGCCGCGCTCCCGACACAAAGGCGATGAAGATATGGCAGAAAAGAACAAAAAAGGTCAACTCTTTATCGGCAGTGAAATGAAAAGGCGGCACAGCTGGCAGTGTTTAATGATGTGATTGCACTTTATATCCACGAGCCAGCGAGCGCACGCTTCGTTACGGAGACGTAAAAGTTGAGTTGAAACGACTTTTTTTTTTTTACACATGCAAAAAACGCCGCCAGACTAGAAAGGATTTGATCCCAAGTGACGTGATTTCCACAGAGAGCACACATACAGCTTCTCTTAACTGGCGTGCGCTATAAACATAAGGTGCAGCTTTCATTTTTTAAAACGGCCCAAAAAGCTTTACAAGGCAGCTGTTGAGCTGACAGTTATTGTCCCACGTACGGCAGCAGATGTGCGAGTTTGCAGGTTCACTCCATTCATTTAACGAACAGGCAGCCATCTTCTCCCATTTTTGCTAAAGAATCGTTTTCACAGTGGTTGCTATATATTTAAAGTACAGAATGTTAAATATCAAAATGATGAACTTCTGTTCACAACGGCTATTTGATCAGGTGGGGTTTAAACATTTAAACAACATTAAATATTATGATGTCAAAATTCCTTCTATCATTGCAGTTTAACCAAGGGTAACATTTTAACTACATTAAATACGATGCTGTTGAACTTATCAATGTACACATTTATGTGATGTAAAATTTGAAAACCATATGAAAGCATGGACTGGGAGATATTCCCACTGGCCGAGCAAAGATTTCAGATGTGTGGGCTGACCGTGCTGAAAGACCTGAGCGTTTGCAGGCGGGGCCGTATGAAAGCACAGGGAGTGAGGAGGGCTTTTGGTGCTGTATTGAGTGCTGGTGAGCGGGACTCACACACTTCAAGTTGGAGAAGCAGGTCTGTCTAAAATCAAAATCAGAGTGAATGTGTTTTGTGTGTGAGTGTGTGTGTGTGTGTGTGTGTGTGTGTGTGTGTGTGTGTGTGTGTGTGTGTGTGTGTGTGTGTGTGTGTGTGTGTGTGTGTGTGTGGAACCTGCTCACTCACCCCGAGTTAGAGAAGCAGTGTGAATGTTTTTTGAGTGTGTGCGTGCGTGACTGCGTGTGTGTTTGAGTGTGAGTGTGCATGTGTGTATGTGTGTGTGTTTGTGTGAGAGTGTGCGTGTGTGTATGTGTGTGTGTGTGTATGTATGTGTGTTTGCGTGAGTGTGTGTGAGTGTGTGTGTGTGCGCGTGTGTAGATGTGTGTGCGCGTGTGTATATGTGTGTGTGTGTGTGGGTGTGTATATGTATGTGTGTGTGTGTTTGTGTGAGAGTGTGTGTGCGCGTGTGTGTGTGTGGGCTTGTCTGTGTGACCTGATCACTCACCCCGAGTTGGAGAAGCAGTTCCAGAGGCCCTGTCCGTGGCTCCAGAGCAGCCGGTTAAAGACACGGTTGAAAAGGCGGTACAAATGTAAACTGTCCACGTCAGGCTCTTTCCACACCCGCTGCAGCACCGAACGCACGTTGGTGCGAACAATGTCCAGAACCTTTACATCAGATCATGTACACACACACACACCAACAACCACATACAACCACACGCATACACACATACACACACACACACACACACACACACACACACACACACACACACACACACACACACACACACACACACACACACATTCACACACAAACACACGCACACATGCACAAACGCACACATGCGCGCACACACACACACGCACTCGCACACACACACAAACACACACACACAGAGCAAAGAGAAACAAATGCAAGAAGTTCAGAGGCACTCAGTCAGCAAGTGAGCAAGAACAAGAGAGGGGTTAGTATTTTTAACTTTCTCAACTTTCTTTAAAAAGTTCTTTCTTGTTTTGTCGATGCACACTGTTCCATGACTAATAGAGCGGCACCTCATGCCACACATGATAAACAAGTCTGAGAGTGGCATTTGCATAGAGACAACATACAGTAGTACATCTGAGCAGCAAACATCTCTGAGCAGCAAAGAAATATGGCACATTTTATGTCCGATAAACAGCTCGTCCTGACATGGATATCTCTGCCCCCCTCTCCTCTCCTCTCCTCGTCTCTCTCGGCGCTTTGTTAAGCTCCTGGCTGACTCCTGTTGTCCCTCTTCTGTGACAGTCTGCAGATATGCCAGATAATTTACTGCTCTTGAGTGAGTGCAGGTGAATTTATTTTCAGGCTTATTTAGCCGGCTCCATTAGAGAGGGTCCCGGAGGGGCTCCTGCCTGGGCTTCGGCCCCCCCTCCTCATCCTCCTCCTCCATATCAGCTGTTCATTATTCCGCACCTGCTTGTGGACCTCCTTCCCTTCCACCTGACTTGCACACCTCTGCTGGGCCTGTACTACATCTGTAATTTGGACGGCCACCAAAATAACTGTTTAGCGTCAGTGGCTATTTTTCGTTTTCCGTCGCGCTGCTTCGGGAAAAGCTTAGCCCAACTTTCAGTTGGGTGCGGTAAAGAGGAGTTTAACTGTTTTCTCGTCCTTCAGGCATGCTAGCTGAATATATCCGGATTTGAATAACAACATATGCAAATACTAAATGCTAACATTGTATCTAATCACTCTAATCTAACTCACTTAAGATTGATGCATCCAGTGGGTAACCTTTAGCATTTAGAATTATATATTTGAATATTACATTAACAATTCCCTGAACTGTTTAACTAATCAGTCTTCAGTTCTGGAATTCATTGTTCATCTACCAATGTGTGTTGTGGGTTTATCTTTCATTAAAGGACTAGAATGAAAAGCTCACCTTTCTCTGTTTGGTGGAGTCCAATTTCACCAACCAATAAGAGGCCACTTTT
>NW_027468576.1:13568282-13590782 GCF_046254945.1 Alosa pseudoharengus | reverse complement strand
ACCCCAAAAGGTAAAACCGGTCTCCATCAGGCCAGTGGACTGGAACACATCAGAAACCTTATTAAAGAAAGGCTGTGTGTGATTTGGGATTGGGAGGGGTGTGTGTGTGTGTGTGTGTGTGTGTGTGTGTGTGTGTGTGTGTCTACACAGTCTCAGCACACCACAGAGAGTTGGGATAACAAAGCGAGTGTGGGAGTAAAATATCAGAGGCTGTAACTCTCATTTAGAAAAGATGGATTTGTTGTTGCACACCCTAATTAGGTAAACAAGCATTGCCCTGAGTTACTTCTCTAATCTATGTTTGGCCTTTGCCAACAGCCCGTTAAATAAATCTATGACTGGGCACAGGGTGTTTTAGAGGTGCATTTCAGGTGTGTGTGTGTGTATATATGTGTGCATGTGTGTCTATGTGTGCTTGTTTGTGTGTTGCATGTGTGTAAAGGGTCTGCATGTGTGTGGGTGTGTAATTCTCTAAGTGTGTGTGTGTGTGTGCATTTGTCTGTGTGTGTGCAAGTCTGTGTTTGTGTGTGTCTCTCTCTGTGTGTATGTGTCTGATGAAAAGGTTCTGGACATTGTTCACATTCGGTGCTGCAGCAGGTCTGGAGACAGCCAGAGAATCTCTGAGTGTGTGTGTGTGTGTGTGTGTGTGTGTGTGTGTGTGAATTATTCTAAGTAATTAAGGGTATTTTCACTCATCTGGAAAGCATCAGGAGGTGGAGAGGGCTCTCCAATAAGAACCTCCTGGCCAGTATAAACCGACTGAACGTCTTGGACCCATTAACGAGCCTGTCAGGGCCTGTCTGTCCGAAAGTGAGATGAGAGGAGCCCTGGGCTGGATTCGGACTTACTGGAGCGCTCCGATGATTTATGTCTGGCGTCTCCCAGGTTGTAGGAGACCCTCTTGGTCTCGGTCAGAGAGTCGTCCTTCTCCTCAGCCTCGGCGTCTCCATCTTCCTCTCCGTCCCCGTCCCTGTCGGCGTCCTCGTCCTCGGAGCCCGAGGAGCAGCTGTCGTCCCCACTGCTGGAGCCGCTGCCATAGGCCCCCTGCTGCTTCTTGGGTGTGTGGCTGCTCTCAGGCATGGAGGACAATGCCTGCACGTGACAGACAGACAGACACAGACACACAGACAAACACAGACATCGTTAGGCGATGATGATAATTTGGAGGGCTGTGGG
Organism: Alosa pseudoharengus; assembly: GCF_046254945.1. Classification (NCBI taxonomy): domain Eukaryota; kingdom Metazoa; phylum Chordata; class Actinopteri; order Clupeiformes; family Clupeidae; genus Alosa; species Alosa pseudoharengus. The sequence goes on along the minus strand of NW_027468576.1, from coordinate 13,589,606 downwards.
GGTTGTTGTATGGCGGTGATGACGATGGCTGACCGTTACACCCTTCAGTTTGCAGAGGCCGTGGAGACTGAAGCGGGGTGAGGGGGCGGGGGGTGCAGAACAGAGACGAAGTTGGGGGGGACGGGAAAAGAGAGAGAGAGCAAGAGAGAAGATGATAAAGGTGTAGAGAGAGACAGAGAAAGAGAGACAGAAGAGTGTAGAGGGGGGTATATATATAAAGAGAGAGAGAGAGAGAGGTGAGGAGAGGAGGAGGAATAGAGTGAGAGAGGAGAGAAAGACAGAAGAGTGTAGAGGGATGGTATATATATATAAAGAGAGAGAGAGAGAGGGAGAGAGAGAGGTGAGGAGAGGAGGAGGAGTAGAGTGAGAGAGGAGAGAAAGACAGAAGAGTGTAGAGGGAGGGTATATATATATAAAGAGAGAGAGAGAGAGGTGAGGAGAGGAGGAGAAGAGGTTTGCTGGAGATGAGCACTATATTGACTGAGTGCAGATTAATGCTGCGATGGAGACATGTTAATTCAATCCAAACAGCTCCTGAATCTTTAACCTTCATCCAACACTCCCATCTTCCCCTCATGTTATTATTTCTTCCATTACGGCCGTAAAATAGATTAATAAATAAAATTCAAATAAAAATTAATTAAAGTGAACGTCTATTTCACACCCTGGAAGGAGAGCACTGTTAGTATTAATAAGGCATTCACATCTGTTATTCAACGGCTAATTTGGCTTTGCTTTCTTTTTCAGAAAGGATTAATGTGCTGAATGTAATCACAGAAACAGACTTACACAATCAGTCTGGGACAGATGGGAGGGCGAGGAGAGACGAGGAGAGAAGACGAGAGGAGAGGATGGAGAGAAGACGTGAGGAGAGGATGGAGAGAGTGGAGAAGAGAAGATGGAGAGAGAGAGAGAGAGAGAAAGAAATCTTTTCATGTCTCGACTTCCGGCCCGGCTCTGCCGTTTCCTGAGTATCCTCTTTGAGTATCAACTCGCCGTCTTTTAAATTACTACTTTTCAGAGGTGCTCTTGATTGGTCCAAACGCTCAATAATCCACCCACGCCAGTGTATCTTTAAGTCATTACCGAGCTCTCCGCAGTCCACGCGGGCTACAAAGACACTAGACAACAGTGACAGCCGCAAATTAATTTAGACGCACACTGAAAAAAAACGTGATTGCTCCCGTGTAGTTAACCTTGTAAGCACTTGACATCGAGGCTGTGGGCCCCCATGACGCCTCCACCTCTCACTCCCCCTGCTCACACTGCGCTCCACTCCCAACACACTTCACAGGAGGAGGAGTGCGGCTCGACCTCCAGCAACCACAGAAACAACTACAAAGAGCGGAAACGCCATGTGCTGTTACCCAGGGGCTATCTGAAGGCTATCAGCGCACATTCACTCATTCCGCACGCTAGACTAAAACACGCACCCATCTCACCCGCTCGCTCCACTCTCATTTTCCTATTGGCCAACAACGACAACAGAAACCCAGCTCTTCCATTCTATTGGCTGCTGGGTGTAGGGAATGACTAGCCGAGCTGCCTGTGATTGTGACCGCGTACAGTATGTGTGAATCTGCCTTGAGTGGAGGCTGTAGTGCAGTGCAGAGCAGAGAAGAGCAGAACGTTTATCTGAAATCACTGGCTGTTGGGGGCAGGAACGCGTATGTGTGAATCTGCCTTGAGAGGAGGCTGTAGTGCAGTGCAGAGCAGAGAAGAATGAGGCATTATTTATCTTACGTTGTGAGCAAATATGTATAGTGTGTGTATGCGTGTGGGTGTGTGTGTGTGTGTGTAGTGTGTGTGTGTGTGTGTGTGTGTGTGTGTGTGTGTGTGGGTGTGTGTGTGTGTGTAGTGTGTGTGTGTGTGTGTGTGTGTGTGTGTGTGTGTGTGTGTGTGTGTGTGTGTGTGTGTGACCCATTTTGCCATCAAAAAGGTGAGTCTCACAGGTGAGCAGTTTGCATCCCTGGACAGAGGATGATTTGGTGAAATTCAAATGAAAATGCAATGGGGGGGGGGGGGGGGCACCTGAGCATAAGGTATTATTTACCTAAGATCATGAGCTGATGTGAGTATACTGTATGTGTATTTTGTAGGTGTGTGTGTGTGTGTGTGTGTGTGTCTGTGTGTGTTTGTGTGTGCAAAAAGAATAAGAAAGATTTGGTGGCATTCATGTGAAAATGCCATGTATTACCTGAGCGTAAGGTAGTGTTTACTGTAGATCATGTGCTGTTGTGTGTACATGTGTTTGTGTGTGTGTGTGTGTGTGTGTGTGTGTGTGTGTGTGTGTGTGTGTGTATGTAGAATGACTAGAGGCCTATGATGGCAGATGATTTGGTGGCATGTGTGTGTGAATATGCCATGAGAGTGTGTGTCCAGTGTGAGAGTGTGTGTCCAGTGTGAGAGTGTGTAGCGCTTGCTTACCTTGGAACCTCTCTGGCGGGAAGACCTCCCTGTCAGTTTCTCATCGTCCAGCTCACACTGTTCCAGGAGATCCAAGATGTCCTCCTCCTGTAGACACAAACTAATCCCTCTTAGAACACACACACACACACACACACACACACACACACACACACACACACTGAGAGGGCACTCATCACAGCACACACCTCTTAGGACAAACACACACACTGGGTCTGTTCGAAACGGAAGAGAGCTGCCTGCTGCCTCCCTCTCTACATAGAGAGCTGTCTCACTAGACATGACTTTGGATTAAATGCATCTTTTAAAAATGACCGTAGCACTCTAGAATCTTTGGTTAAAACTATGGTACTGTATGATGTTAGCAAAGGCAGGACATTAAACTAAATTAGCTTACATAAGCTAGCAGGCTAACGGTATAAATTAGTTTTACGGGCGGGAGATATATCAGACCAGACGCTAATAATGGTTACAACAATGGCATAATCGGATAGTAAATTGTTTATTTCTCAAATCTACAAATCTAAGCAAAATAAGGTGACACAAATTACATTTTAAAGGGACACCAGGCAAGCCTGAGTGCTTTTTCTCTACGAAGCTCCCCCTAGCGTCTGTACGTGTCGATACATGTGCGAGCCCTCGCTCGGTCTGAAGCTCTTTTCCTTTTCTTTGCATCTTCCATCAAGGGTTTTCGCTGCTTCTTTGCCGGCTCTGGCATTATACACACGTTTGCAACAATCGCTAGCTGGGTTTCGTTAGCCTGCCTCTGTGCTGGGGATGCAGGATGTAAACTGATCCTGCTTCTCGCGATGTCTGAGACTTTGTGAGACTGAAGGTCGCGGGAAGGATACATTGAACTTGCAAGCGGGATATTCTTCCTACAGGCAGAAGGGGCGGGCAAGAGAGTCTTCATTCGCCCTGTAATGAGTCATTTTACCATATACCGACTTACGAAGATGATTAATTAACACAAAAACGTTGCCTGGTGTCCCTTTAAACAGATTCTGCAGCAATAACCGATGTCATCCGCCATATTTGTTTACTTTTAACAGCTGTTTTAGACGTTGCCGCAAGGGATTATGGGTAGGAGGGAGCATGAAGTGTGCATCGATGCTGCCTCCAAAAATGACCGCTATTTGGGAAATCTAAGATATCTTAGAAGGCAGCAATTTTTTTTTTTTTCGGTTTCGAACCGCACTTGCTGCCTCGCTCCCCAGTTAGATATCTTAAAAGGCAGCCGTTTCACCCGTTTCAAACAGACCCACTGAGTTGCCACTGGTCCAAACACTCTCGTTGACAGCCAGGCCAGGTTATCCATTTCACATCATCTGCATATTGTAGTAAATAAAAGCCTAAAATAGTAACACGGACACGGACAGCACACTCTTTACAGTAGTCGAAATTAACTTGGTAATGGGATCTCTGCTTCCATGCATGTTCCAACCAAAGTCCAAAAAATAACTATGCCCGTAAAATGTGCAGTTTCTTGACTAAAATGCAAAAACTTCATGCTAGAATCCTTGATAATCTAAAGACATCTTGCTTCGAACTGAGATCCACAACTCCTTTCCCATTCTAGAATTAAAGACATTTCCAAAATGCTTTTCAGAGTCTGAGTGTTTCACTGTTTTAATTCTAACAGTGACTTCTAACATACTCCTGCTCTTTTTGTCAACGCAACTGTATGTTAATGTCCAGTGTGTGTACAGACTCTTCCCCTCACACAACCTAGCATATTTATAACTGTCTAGTAAAAGCCAAAATGTCTGTTGCCATCTGAGATCCCATAATGAAATATTTGCCCTCAGATTTCTACTATTAAACACCTCAAAAGAGGCCCTCCTGCGGCCTAGCTTTTGGCAGCCCAGATTTGCCCTCTAATCCTCTCTCTGTTCGCGAGCAGCTTGCCATTGTTAATAAAATCAAGATTAAATGCTGCTGGTGTGAAAAGGCGAGCTGTGGCGAGACAGAGCGCGGGCCGGTACGGTGCGGAACGGCACGCCGCTGTGGTGGGTTTGGCTCGGTCCGGCGCAGGGAGGGAGCACTTATGTCTGAAGAGGCTTTGGTGAGAGGAAAGGTCAGGGGCTAAAGAAGAGCTGGCACGGCCGCGCGTCTGATCACCTGATCCGATACCGCTCTCTCTCCGAGCCCAAGCAGGGCGGCTTCCGCACCACGGGAGCGGGCTCACACGGCCACTGGGCCAGACCCAAATATGGCGCCGCCTCTCGCTGCTATCTCTTGTTCTGGCGTCTGCCAACGTGACAGGAACCACCCCCTTCACACACTTTCTCACTGTCTCACACACACATTCACTCTCTCTCTTTCTCTCTCTCCCTAACACCCCCCCCTCTCTCTCCCTCACACACAAACACGCACACACACACACACACACAGTCTTCCCCTCCCCCACTCTACCTCCGACCTTCCCTCTCACACCTCCCCCTCCTGTACAGCAGTCCTCTTCTTCAACCAACAGTGAAGGAACTGCATTGTGACTTTAAAGATTTAATGAGCTTTTCAGACTGAAGGTTATTCAGCAAAGTGTTGCGCATCCGCACTCGCTGCATGTAAAAAAAAGAAAAATGGCTTATTCATATGCCCAGATGCACGTCTCAGCCTTGGAAAACTTCTCCATCTCCCCTTTTTAAAATCAACATCCTGGGGCTCGCAAAAGAAAACACACGGAGCGGATGATAAACTTGAGCAAAATGAGAAAGGCCGCGCCTCATCAAAACCGCCCAAGACAAAGACGAGGTCATAAAACATTTAAAGTGTCATTTGTTTTGTATCAGTGTGTGTTTTAGGGGGTTTTGTGTGCAGGTTTTAAAGGGCTTTTATACAAGGACATAGTGAAATAACACACACATAATCTACCCCATTCTCTTTCTCTATGAGAATTTGAATAGAGAAGGAAAGGGAGAGAAAGGTGTGTGTGTGTGTGTGTGTGTGTGTGTGTGTGTGTGTGTGTGTGTGTGTGTGTGTGTGTGTGTGAGAGAGAGAGAGAGAGAGAGAGAGAGAGAGAGAGAGAGACTGCACGACTGAGCACTAAAGGCTGCCGAGTCTCAGGTACATGCCTTCATTCGTTTCAGAGGATTATTCATTTCCTTTTGAAGTGAGGCCGCCCGCCCGGCGAGAAATATCTGAAAGGCAGCTGAGAGGAGGCTTTCATACTTCTCCAAGAGCAGCTTGTCATCTGGGGGGTAAATACGTCTGAGAGAGAGAGAGGGAGGGAGAGAGAGAGAAAGAGAGATGGTGAGAGAGATGGGGGGTAGAGAGATGGAATGAGAGAAAGAGGGGGAAAGAGAGAGAGCAACACATGGAGGAAAGAGAAAGAAAGGGGAGGGAAGAAGGGAGGGAAAGAGAGAGATGGAGGGAGTGAGAGAGGCAGATGGAGGGAAGAGAGAAAAGGGAGAGAATAAGGGAGGTAAAGAGAAAGGGATACAGATGGATGGGGAGGATAGATGGTGAGAAAGAGAAGGGGAGAGAGAATGAGAGATAGATGGAGGGAGAGAAAAGGAGAAGGATGGAGAACGCAAGTGATGGAGCGATATAGAGCAGTGAATAAAAGAGGGAAAAGCAGCAGGAGGACATAAGGGACCAGGGCAGGACCAATCAGGAGACAGAGAGGGAGAGAGAGAGAGAGAGGGAAAGAGAGGGAGAGAGGGGGAGATGACAAGAAGAGAAAAAAAGACTGTTGATGGGCAAAGCATTTAGAAGGTTATTTTTATGCGTCAGACACATCTTGACTGTTCTTTTAAGTACACTTAAAAGTAAGACATTTTTGTTCTGTGCATTAGTGCATTCTTTAGGCCCAGTGATGTGACAGCTCATGTTAGACATGTGTCTGAAGCTCATGACTTTACTTACCGCTTTGAATGTTTATTCTAAACTCACAGGGGACTAGAACACTATAAACCACTCTTTACATCTTCATACTTAATCTCTACATTCATTTGTTATTTGCTTTCGGCAATCGCACCAAAAATAAACTAATCACATTTGCCAGCCTGACTATAACAGTGAAGGTGCTGAAAGACTGATTGATTTCATGAGTCTGTGCTAAAGTTCAGTCTTTTGCCAGATGTCTTATCTCTTTAACAATCAAGGGATAAACCAAAGTAAACCAACATACATTAATCCTCCACCTAGACCTAACATAAAATGGCAGATTACCCACTCCCCACCAGTTACATGTGGATTAAGGTTACACCTTTAGTAGAGATGTTTGGAGATAACTCCAGCCGTGGCTTCCAAACGCTAATGTGCTAATGCTGCTTAGTCTATGAGTGTTTCTGTCGGCTGGTAAAAATAATCTTTTGACTCCTGTCTTGAGCCTGGAGCGTTCTGTAGCTCAGTAATAGTGGCCTCAGTAAAAACTCAGTAATACTGGTCTCAGTAAAAACTCAGTGACACTGGTCTCAGTAAAAACTCAGTGACACTGGTCTCAGTAAAAACTCAAGTGATATCGGCCTCAGTAAAAACTCAGTGATACTGGTCTCAGTAAAAACTCAAGTGATATCGGCCTCAGTAAAAACTCAGTGACACTGGTCTCAGTAAAAACTCAGTGACACTGGTCTCAGTAAAAACTCAGTGACACTGGTCTCAGTAAAAACTCAGTGACACTGGTCTCAGTAAAAACTCAGTGACACTGGTCTAAGTAAAAACTCAGTGATACTGGTCTCAGTAAAAACTCTGATACTGGCCTCAGTAGAAGTTCAGCTTGTATAGTGATTCAGTCATTCTTCTGTGGCATTTCCCACTTCAGAACGCAAGAACAGAACAAAGACACGCTGGGTAAACATTTTGCTTGTTCTCAGACGAGTCAAATTCTCCCAAATAAGCGCTAATGATGGTGTACAGTAGAGGCGCACAGCCCCGCTGTTGCAAGCTGCACTGATAAACTAAGAGACGGAACATAAACACTGGGAAAAGTGTGCCACGGCAGAGGTAGATTAGCGCCCATGGAATACAATAGAGCGGATTAGCCTGATTAATGAATTACTGAAGAAACGAGAAGCAGTTCGATTAAATCCTGCACTACAGTAATGTCTTCAAGACTAATGTGTTATCATTTTTTCGTTTCTTTCTACAGTCTGTATATGAGTAAACAACATGTTTTCTACAACATGATTAAAATAATCCATCGTTCATTTAATTTATGCATAAGCTATCCTTTGGTCACAATCATGGCCATGTTTACTTCTCATCTTCTCCAAACATGAGGTCAGTTCAGTTCCTGTGCGAGAGCAGGAACTCAGCACCACTTCACACGTCTCTGTTAGGGGCCTGAAGAACCTTTTGTGTGTGCAGGGACTCGCACAGAGCCCGACACGACCGTAATCATTAATTGTAGTGCAACTTTAAATTCTGCAGGGTCACACAATGCCTTAGAAACTGGGTGACCCCCGCTCATATATAATGACTGATGGAAGCCGTAATGACCACATGTGGCGGACTGTCTTTGAACTCGGGCGCGTCTGCGTCTGAAGCCCCCCGTTTAATTTAGCGGAGGGCTAAGTTAGTTAGGAGCCTCCACTAATGAGCGCCCCTAAATCAACTCCTGCTGCTGTGCATTTAGACTATCAGGCTCCTTATTAGTCCCCCGCTGAGAAGGCTTGTTTGGAGGTTACAAACAATAATCCACCTCCACAACAAAGAGCCTCTCCAGTCTCCAGCACAGAGAGGAGCCGGAGGCAGACAGAAGAAGACAGACGCGGCACTAATATCTACTAATATTGGCGGAGCGTGAGATGAAATGCTGGTGACACCCATGTCTGATGAGCTGATATCCTCGTAGAAATAGATGTACAGTACATTACTGTATGTGAGGTGAATATTACTATATGTTATATGTATGTATTACTATATGTGAGAGATAAATGTACATTATATTAATATATAGGATGTCTTTCATTACAAACATTCCAGACCAATACAATGAAAGAACATAGAGTTTAAAGGAGTGACATAGATAGAAACACCAAACAGCAAAGGTGAGTGTTAAGTAGTTTTGTAAACTTGTGGGCATGTTTTATGTGGCAACCAGCCTTGCGTATGTTGGCTTGTACCACAGTTCACCACCTTAGCACAACCTGTGCACTTTAGCCTCAGCACCAAGTGGAGAATTGAGGTTTGGCCACGTCACACTAGTGCCCTGGGATGGAAATTAAAACCAGCCACCAGCCAAGTGTTGGTCAATCATGAATGTAGCTGATAGATTTCAGATAATAACCCCAAATAATGATTTACTAATAAGTGGCTGTTGAATTTGACCATTTATTTGACAGTGGCTGGTGCATATTCACTTTTTAAATAGCTTATTTCCAATCCAGCGGTAGCCGCAGGCCAAGCCACGCCACAGCCAGGCCAAGCCAGTTACTATGGATAGTCAGCGAGAGTGGACCAGGCCCTATTGCAGCAGACTCAGATCTATTCCATCTGGGACAGCCCAGGGAGGTCCACTCGCTCACTCTCGCTCGCTCTCTCTCTCTCTCTCTCTCTCTCTTTCTTTCTTTCTTTCCCCTATCTCTCAATTTCATTTATGCCCTGGAGAGCGGAGTGCTCCATGAACAACCCTGTTAAACAGAGAGGCACCAGAGAAGGGCTCTCCCACGGGATCTCCCTGGTAACAGACGACTAGGGCAGAGCCGGCCCAGAGCCAGGCCAGATCTGGTTTGGAGTCAGCGGGCGACTATAGCAGAGGTTATTGGTACGCATCCAAGCCTCACCTGTAGTTCCCCAAGCCTCACCTGTAGTTCCCCAAGCCTCACCTGTAATTCCCCAAGCCTCACCTGTAGTTCCCCAAACCTCACCTATAGTTCCCCAGGTGCCGTTTCTCGTACTCCTCCCGGGAGATCTGCTTCCGGACCTGGACCAGACGCTCTTTCTGAGGCGAGAACAAGATGAAAGAGGAAACATTAAGAGGAATAAAACATCTCAAGTGCCAACATTTCATCCAGTCAGCAGTGCCTTTCCTGAAAGTGGTCACTGAACAACTACCTGCGTTAGAAATGTATTCTGGAAATGCATTCCAGAGGATTCACAGGCTTTTATCAAATTTTAGGGAGCGAGCAGACTACTTAAAACAAAAGTTGCATGGGTAAACAGTCTATGCAGTCTCAACATTCGTCCAATACCCATGACCTTTCATGAGTCTAACAGATTTAAAAAACGCATTCCCATTTTAACACATAAAACAGCGCAATTGTGCCGAGGTCAGCCGGTCAACTAGCAGGAGACTTGGTGGCGTAGTGCCTATTACCGTCACCAATCTCCGCTGAATGTTCCCCTGCATCTACTCGTACATCCTGACCATCCCCAGCTGAGTCATACAGAGGATGCATTACAGCATACCTTTACCCTAGCTGACAGAAAAGACTAATAAAATAGTCAAACAAACACTTTATGGTTCAATGCCTCTCACCTGGTTTAGAAGCTGGAGCCAAAACTGCAATAACTAAGCTCATGAATAATAGAATAGACTTATTGTCCTGGGTGAGGCCCGTGTGGACCGAGAGGCACTCAGGTGTCGAGATTAGAAGTTATGACAGCCTGCTAAATAGGGTTCCACGGACATCATTGATCTGGTGACAAACTCACTTGGCCAAACTCATTCTAATTCTGATTCTGATTCTCTTTTGTTTTCAGTGTAGTTTTTGTTTGTTTTTTTGTTTGTTTGTTTTGGTGAATCATCTGTTACAAACCTATAGAAACTGTACAATTTCCGTAAGATATCGTTATGTGTTATCATCAGTCATGAGTATGTATCTTTAGAAAAACTGTGCTTTTTGCTGCGTGTCCTATGCGTCTTGTGTGGGAACAGCACCAGAGATGCTCAGATGAGTAATTATCTGTCACTTTCATGGATGGGGTTGAAGAGTTCTTTTTTTAGCTGTCATATGTTTTTTTCTCCTCCGTTTGCCTCCTGATGATTTTCTGGCTCAGCACCCACATCGCAAAACAGGATGTTCTTAACGTGGCTAAAAATGGCCTTCTAGAATTAATGGGATTCATGGGCCCACTGTGAACACTTAGTGAACACACAACAAACTCTGTAAAACACTCTGCAACTCTGCATAATAATAAGAAGAAGAAAAAGAAGAAGAATACATTGCAACTGCAAGCTGTAAATTCTATGAAATAAAGTATATTTGTCTAGTTTCAAGTTTTGCAACAATACCCTTTGCATGTAACTTCTGAACTTCAAACTAAATACAAATAGACAGGGAATTGTTTCCTCTAAAACTATGGAGGACTACCTTGAGTGTTTGGGTGCTGGTATCCAGTAAAAAAAAAAAAAAAAAAAAAAAAAAGATATTCTTTACTTTTGAATATTTTAACAACAAGTAAAAACAGCATTGTAGAAGCCTGCTTTGTCAAAGTGAGAGACAGGACCTTAAATGATCTGTGAATGCCTTTCAAATCCTCTAAATGATGCAATACACAGTCATAGCACTACAATACAGTGCCGTCAGCGGTCTCTCCGGAGTATTTCCAATAGTAAGGTTGGGTCAATACAAAATACCCCAACACTATCAATGCAACTTGCTTATATGCTACATAACCACTGCTACAACTTCTAGAAAGCTGCAACGTATTTGTGCACAAATTTATCATTGTCGCCAAAACACTACCTACCCTTCTAGTTTGTATGTATTGTTTGTTTCTCTGTCTGATTCCTCACAGTACGCTGTGCAGATCTTAGCAAAAATCAATAAATAATTGCCTGTGAAAGAATAAAAAAGGAGGCGATGTCCACTCAGCTGGTCATCTGTGAAGCGTACCAGTTCCTCTCTCCTGCGCTCCAGGGTGCGCCTCTGCCGCTCGCGATCCGAGGAGACGGACGAGAGCCTCTTCATGGACCCCTGGCCGTAGAGACGCCGCTGGGCCTCTGCCTTCTGCTGGGCCAGGTTACGCCTCTTATCGCTCGCCCTGATTGCCACGGCACACGCACACACACACATACACACACACACACACACACACACACACACACACACACACACACACAGAGGCAGCGGTGAGTGTGAAATACATGGAAGCTTCTGAGCGAGGTGAGTTTTTTTTTTTTTTTTGGTTTGTTTTTGACAGGAGGAGGTAGAGGGGGAAAAAGACAGAAAGCCCACTGACCCTTCAAATTTGCAGCTGCACTGTGGTAGCAAAGGCTAGGAAATGCCCTGGGTTTCTGGGGAGCACTCCTGTGTCCACATCCATTTTTTCCCTTCTTTTTTTTTTTTGAAAACTCTTACTGTGCTAAGACCTCACCAAATACAGTGCTATTGATCTTAAAGGTGTCCACACTATTCACTGCATAATCTTGACTGGGCAAAGGTAAAATACTTCCCTTCTCACTGAAAAAAAATCCGGCACCTTTCTCCCTGCCAAAGGACAGAATTTACTAAGCGTACAACTGACAATCTATTCCTAGGTTGTACTGGAGTGATTTGAAATGCAGTGGATTAACCTTTAAGACTGGTTACCACTGGTTAACCGACACACTTTGCTTCCATATGGCCATGGTTACACTTACTGTATATCAGGAACAACAGCATGAAAAAAAGGAAAATATGCAGTCACATAAAATATGCCACTGATAAAGACAGACCATGCACCTTTAAATTTGTCTGATAACAAGGGTCTGCAAGGTGTGTGAGCATTTCATATGAACTTCACACTCAGAGAGTGTTACAAACAGTTTGTCAGAGATAAGACTGTAGATATGTGTTTAATAAAAAAATAAATATGAAATCGAAGCATTCTAAAATATAATTCCTAGATTGTATGCACTAATCAAATCAAATGTTTTCCTGTCAAATTACTGTAAGCTTTAACTTGTTAGTAAAATGTTAATGTCCTCATCGTCTTTCTAATATGCTCTCTCTGGTGTTGTCAGCTCCTCCTTGGAGAACTGCAGTAATTACGCATCCTGCTTTATGACCCAGTCCAGGCACTGATACTCGCTTTCTTACAGGTGGGAAACAATGATGTGGATTTCACCTCTGCCAGTCACGATAAGTCACACCAGTGAGTCAGTCTAAACTCCGCCCTGTCGCATGCGCCAAACGTGCGGGGAGCCATAACTGAGCTACTCTTGCCATGGTGAGTTCTCTGTTTGGTGGTTACGGCATGTAAAAAAGTTTGTAAAAATGTAAAAATAACTCACAAAGTTAAAACACACAGTTTCTCACAATGACAGAAAAAAAGAAATCCACCATGCAAGACTTCCAAATGTTCTCTCCCACCGTATCTCTGCACACAATAACAGAAAAAGATCTACAAACATCAAAAAGGTTTCAAAGTTTCTGTTGTGAGATGAGGGAATCAATAGTGTGTGAAACATTAAACAGGCTTAGCCATCTCAGGGTTGAATATGTGCTTTTTGTTTAATTCCGCAGTCCTCCTTGTAAGGGGGCTCGGGAGACTGTGTCTGATGATTCCAGAGAAATCAAACCGAGGGCAACACTACTACGCTGCAGTGCACTACAGCGGCTCCTGAGCCTACCTGATGTTGAGCAGTTTCAGGGCATTGAGCAGGGCCCCCTTCTTCACATCATGATCAATCCTCTGATCGGTGCTGAAGCTCGGAGCACGATTGATCTGCAACAAAGCACAAGAGAATAGTGTTCATTCCGTATAACACCATTTCAAACACATTCCTTAGAAGCACTGGCATTTTCTCCCATTGTTGTTATCATGAATAGAGCCTTTTCTTTGTCATCTTTGACCTAGTAGCCCATATCCTGTCCCGTCGAAGGGCAGCCGTCTGGTCAACATACCCGCATCCATGCCAGTCACAAGACGAAGCGCCGTTGTTACAGCTTGTTGCTACCCCCCCAAGCTAAAAACAAACACAATAGGCCACTTCGAACGCTTCGAAGATACAACCTCTATGCATCCCCTTGACAAAAACACAGTAGAACATGAAGAACCTTGCCAGTATCAGGGCTGAATCTGGACTTTGCCGAGCTGTACATTTTTTAACAGACTGTACCCATGAGTGCAAGCGAACTAAGCTGTACAGTACAGCACTCAGCTTCTGAAAAGAGATCTACTGAATAGGCTGTGATGGCTGCCCTCAAACTCAACAATGACAACATTTCTTTTTGGGGGGGTTAAGAGTTGTCAAGAAACCTGAATGCGGGTATCAAGTGTTATTTGTAACATGCCAGAAATCAATTCCGTCTCCTGTCGCTCTTCATGGTCCAGGAGCCGTTAAAAGCAACAAAAGAGGTAAAGGAGGAGGAGGCCTGGCTGAATGTCTTCCTGCTGGACGGCTTAAACCACAGCAGCAGTAGCAGCGCTAAAGACGGGATCAGATATCAGAGCCGGGCTGGAGAAGATAACACCTATTCTCCGGAGTGAGTGAGACACACCACACAACCAGTAATTTGACCTTTCAAGTGAGTTAGGGTTAGCACAACAAAACATCTCCAGATAACTTCCTTTCATTAAAGACTACAGACAACTCTTTTTTTTCCATGCTTGATTAAGGTCAGTAAAAAAAGTCAGTTTTAAAAAAACAGTTTTAAAAAAACGAATAATATTACTAAACATATTAAAGATTTATTTCTATTAGGGGAAAGTACTTTTACTTGTAACAAAAAGCATTTCCCAAGAAAGAATGAGACATTACTACTGTGCTTGGCAAAAAAAAAAAAAAGTTGGTCTTGGTTGGTCGGTTGTCGAAGTCGGTTCCGGCCAGCGGGTCATTAAAGCCCGCCGGGGGCCGAGCGGCGTGTCTCTGGTGCTAGCTACCTCGGAGGGGAGCCACTGGGGGGGGGGGGGGGGGTCCCAGCGAAATCTAGCCTCCCCCGGCTGGATGCTAATCCCCAACATAAAGGTGCCTACTGATGTCTGGGCGGCTTAGGAGGGAGGGAGCCGAAAGATAATATTTACATCACAAGAAAGCAGCGCAGGGGTGAGTGAGGCGCCCCACGATGGCAACTGTGGACTACATCAATGAGTATTACTGTACTGGCTGTAACCTAGCAGGCCGCATACCTCCCCACCCCCCCCCACCCCCATCCACCAAAGTCTTTGACCATGGCTTTAGGAGGTGCACTGATACCCAGTAAGAGCTGAAGAGCTGTCCTGCAGATGGCTTGGCCCAGTGCACTGACACAACACACTCAAACACACACACACAAACACACAACCACACACACACAACCATCCACTCACACACACATACACACACACACAGACACACACACACACACACACACACACACACACACACACACACACACACACACACACACACACACACACACACACACACACAGAGAGAAGGTGGGGAAAATGCAACAAAGAGGGCCTCTTTAATGTTGTCTAACACAAGAGTACCCTGAGTTATAGTGTCAGGCATTTAACAGTGGGAATTGTTCTCCCGTGCTGCCTACACCCACCCACCCCCACCCCCCCCCACACACACACACACACTTTTTAGCAGTGCTTTCAGTCTATGGAGAGAGCACTTATCTCACTCTCTCAAATTCAACTCATCCCTCCATGGGGACAAGAGGGGAGAGGGAAGAGAAGGGAGAGAGGAGAGGAGAGAGAAGAGGGGAGAGGGGAGAGAGGAGAGGAGAGAGAGAGGAGAGGAAAGAGAGGGGAGGTGGGAGGAGACAGATCACCATTTTTAATTCCCACACCTCTCACAAATAATAAACATCACAAAAAAACAGAGTTCGCTGGAGTAAAGATAATGCTGTTCTGCTGCATAATCCTCAGGGTATTTCAGCATTTTTCTATTCTCTCTCTTTCTTTTCACTTTTCTTGGTGATTTGTGGTGTCAATCTGTCATTGGCCAAGGCCTGAGATGGATGGGAAGTCAGCGGAGCTGGTTTTGCACTGAGGAAGTCCTGGCGGTGTGGGTCTAATGAACCCCCACAGGCCCTAAAGCCTCCCCAGTGGGCTACCTACGTGTCTCTGGGACGCCCTTAAAGACAGGACATGAAGGGCCATTCAATAAAAATGTCAAGTGAAAAGAAAACACTTTCTGATTAGACCTATTCCCCCTTTCAAAATTAAAAAAAGAAAAGATAGAAAGATGATGTGTACATGTGTACATGTTCGTAATTTAATAGTGTAAGTGTCAAGTAAAAACAAAACCTTTTTACCCCTTCCTCTTTAAAAAAAAAAGACAAAAAGAAAAAATATTAATCTGTGCATGTGTGTTAATGTTCATAAATTAATAGCATAGGTTTTTTTGCAATGCATTGATCTAGTCACCCAATTCTTCCATCATCTATTCACTTCGCTATATCTACTATTTTTTGCATGTGATTAAAGTTGCAATTCATAAATAATATACGAACAGATCCATAGGTGCATTAAGGTCCATAGTGAATACAGTCAGGCCTGCAATCAGCTTCCAACAAATCCCACATTTGGTTTGAATTTACTTTGATGTGCTAGTGGTCTAACGATCTTCATTACTGCGCTTAGAGCTCTAGCAGAAAGGCAAACGAGTGCAGAGTCCAGGAACTAGGAAAGTAAGGACTTCTGATGAGGCGAAAGTAAGGACTTCTGATGAGGCGACAGGAGCCGCAGACGCACACACAACCCAGTTGAAAAACACGATGGAACACTCGCTGAAGTATGTAGCGCATCCATTGTTAGAGAGAAGTTAAATTTAAATTATATAATTTTTGCAGACAATCAATGTACATCTACACACACACACACACATACATACATATATATATATATACATACAGAAATTGTTTTGCTTTTTTCTTTTTACACAAAAATGTTGACATTGTAAAAAAACAAATGCTGTTCTTTCCGGTTCAGAAATGACCGAGAGGCTCCAGGGCATTAGCTCAAGTGCTTCCAAAACAAAGCGAAGCCAAACAAACAGGGCAGAGCAGAGCAGAGCAGAGCAGAGCGGAGCGTGGCGGTGGTATAGCACAGCATGCCGCTACGCACCGCTAACCCTCGTCTCCAGTTTCCCATCATTATCAATCACTTTGCCAGGCCTTTGTTGCATTTGTGCTGGCTAATTCAGCCTCCGAAACACAATACCGCTCCCAGGGTGCACTGGGGCTGAGGATTGGGCCGACCCGCACCACTACTACCAGCACCTTCTGAAGTCGCCTGAGGATCTCACACACACATGGACACGATACACACACATGCGCGTGCACACACACACACACACACACACACACACACACACACACAGAAACATACAAGTACATACATACACACACACAAACACACACACAAGCACACAGAGCCTTTTTTTGAAGTACTGCTGTGTGCTCAATGATGGCACATGGGCTGGACAGAATGGCTAATTACTCCATGAGACCAAGACAGAGGAATGTCTATTCTGAGCATTATTGCATGAGAATGCCGTGGTAACAATGTAACATAGTTCTACAAAGACACAGATAGAGACAGACAAGCATATAGATCACTGTTTGCAATAAATCCTCTTTGCTAGAAGGACCTCTAAAAGATAAATAGTGCCACCTAGAGGAGAGCACTAGTGTAGCTTTCAGAACTGCAGGATAAAGCATTGCAATGCAGGCCAATACCTGTGTCACTAAATGTCTGTCTCTATACATATTAACAATAACAACCAATGATATTTACAAACAAGTATCACTTAAGTTTACAATAACAATCAATGATATTTACAAATCATCACTATTTTGCTTATACTGTGTATCACCAAGCCCCTGACTTGAAGTTTTTGGAATAAAAGCAGTTAAAAAAAGTGCAGAAAAGGTGCAGAAAAATATATTCTATACAGCTATATGTTAAGTGTTGAAACTGAAATCACATTTATGTCATGTGAGACGATAGCATAGCATCCCAATAAAAATGCTAATTTATGAACTCTGCTTTTGTGGCCCTCAAGCTTCACTGGTGTTAGAGGATTTTTTATGTCTAAAACCACAGGCTACACATGACATCAAGGTGTGTGGTTGTATATATCTGGAATTCACTGTGTGTGTGTGTGTGTGTGTGTGTGTGTGTGTGTGTGTGTGTGTGTGTGTGTGCCTACGTGTGTGTGTGTGTGTGTGTTTGTGAGTGTGTGTGTGTGTGCATGGGGTGTGCGAGTGTGTGGGTGACCGTTGCTTCGGACAGTCTCTTGGAAGATCAAACAGGGGTGTGTGAGTGCGGGATGAAAGGGTCCAGTTTGTAAAGGGGCCTGTTTGTTTACGCTTCCTGGTGCTCGCTACGTCCGCTCATGGAGGGGGAGGACGAGAGCAGCTCTGGCTAGTGCTGCTGAGTTTCCGGAAAGAGCCGCCACACTCGTCTAGAAACAGCCGGGGGTAGGGTAGGGGAGGGGAGGAGGGAGGGAAGATCTGACCACCTCTGCGGGTGAGTGTAGTCTGAACGATGTAACTGTTCCAGAAACATAGGCGCCCCTGCAACCACTGCCACTTTCATCTCTAATCATACAACACAGCCAAACACTCCCACCCGACGACACCAGTTCCGCCAGCACATCACACACACACACACACACACACACACACACACACACACACACACACACACACACATGCACGCACCCACATGAACACCACAAACATAGACACTCACAGACACAAGTTGTACATGCACAAATTACTTACCTTCAATTACACACAGACATTATACACATACAATAAAACACACCAGTACAAATGTGTACACTCACACCCACACGACAAACACACACACCCACACAACCACATAACATAACATAGCATAATATAATATAACATAATATAGCATAACATATAACAAAAGAAGGCACCATTATGGTGTTGCAGAAAACCCAACGAAAACCCATCAAGAAGTGAGCACCTACATTCAGCCATCATGGGAATGAACATTGTGTACCATTGTGTACCATTGTGCATTTTCCCTAAAAATAAGGGAACGAAGGGAACGTTCGGCTGCACACGCCTGTGAAACGCTCTCCCTGAAAACAGACCACTGCATATATTTATATCCATATGCAATGACTTCCTGGGGCAAGGGGCTGTTTTAAAGTGAAGTAGAGAAAAAAAGAATGAGAGTAAAAAAAAACAAGAAAATAGCACAGTGAGGGAGAAAGAAGAGAGAAGGTGGAGTGGCTGAAAAGTGAGCAGCTCTCTCTTCAGGACACTAATTATTGTATCAGCTCACGAGCACTTGTTCTTTTCATTTGATAAACCAGCTGTTCTTTTTTTGTCAAAATCCGAAAACAAGGAGTAAACTCGTCTGTAATGAGCACGAACTCCGCAAGTGGTCCAGGAGGCAGTGAAGCTCGGGAGGAGAAAACCCACCACGAATTCATAAAAACAATAAATATTCTCGCAGCAAGAGCTCGAGCAGGACAGACATGCGCATCATTTAAAGGGGCAGTTTGCATGTAGATTCTTTCTCTCTCTCACTGTGCGCCCTGCATATTTGCCTGTCGCCCGCTTTTACATTATTCGTCATGCTAGCTTAACAACTCCAGTGTGACCAGCTCCTGGAAAGAGTTGAGAAACAAAATAAATAAATAAATAAATAAATAAAAGAATCCACCAGAGGGCCCGGGGGCAGTGATATCAGCGTGTTACACCACTAGATTTTCCTAATGGGTAGGAGCTCTCTGGAAGGTTCTAGCTGACCCCTTTGGTTCCTATGCAACAACCGCTCTAATCAGTAGGCAGCTTTGCAATTAGCATTCCAACTGCAGGCTGTCACATCAGAGCAGTACACACACACACACACACACATACACACACACACACATACACACACACACACACACACAGATTGAATGAGTTGCAGACGACACCAAGATGATGTTCAGGGGACCTAATGAAAGTAAGGTTTCTAGGGTTACACTGTGTGTGTGTGTGTCTGCGTGTGTGTATATATGTGTGTGTGGGGGGAGGACTGGCTTGTTTTGAATGTCAATAGGAGGCGAAACTGGTGTTGAAAGCCCAGTGAATTAAGATAAGCATCGCACAAAAGATTGTCCTTTTTCTCTGTGCGTGGACACAATACCTTCGTCCAGTGACAGAGTCTCTTATCAGCCCATCACCTCTTCGAGATCTCTCCTCTTTCTGTCTCACTCTCTCCCTCCTTCTCTCTCTGTTTCACGGTCGCTATTCTTCGTGTGTTTATTCATGAGAATATTGCTGCTGATTTCCATCCTTTCTGTGCCTGTCACAACGATCTCGGAGTGTGTTTGCGTGTCTGTGGTCCCTACACATGCCTGAGTCAGTGTTTCCCATACATTGACTTATTTGTGGCGGCCCACCACAATATCAACATTGACCACCACACGATGATTTTCCAGGTTGTACTCAATTGTGCTTAAATCTGGTTAGCATCATAACCACGCTGTGCTAATTTGTTAAAAACTGTTGTATTCAAGTTAATTCTGCAAACCAACCACCACAAATGGAATTCAATTCTGTGGGAAACACTGTGAGTGTTGTTTTCTTAGCTACCTGGGTCACTCAACAGCAGTGCAACACTGTGCAAAAACACAACACACACACACACGTTTCATCCTGCCTTTTTCGAGCGCATTTTTGCTACAGTAGATCTCATTTACTCAATGTTTCCTTTAAAAAAAATAAACGATCACATGTAATTGGGGGGGGGGGGGGGGTAGACACGAAAACAACTTAGACATATATATATATATAAATGCAGTATATATATATATATATATGTATTCAAAAAAATACACACACAACAGTAGAAGTGTAGCGAGATGTGAGCCTGTGATCACTGCTTCTGCAGTGTATACTAATGACATCAATACACCCACATGGAGGTTGAGACTTGTGCGTGAGTTTACCTCGTGTAAAGTAGAGAGGGGGAGAGGACTTCACATCTGGAGATGGAATTGAACTCCAATGAACAAACATCAGAATCTATCAAATGTTTCATATCCGGTAACGTTATCTCTATAGATCAAACCTTCCCAAAAATTCAAGTTACGCAGAAAGGGCCTAGATATACAATAGTTTTCAAAAAATATCGGAATTTAAAAAAATAAACTACATAAAATATAGGCAGATATGAAGCAGTAAAGATCAAGTTTTGATGAGGCAAACCCTGCAGTCGAGCTTTCAGAAATGGCACCTGACTAATCATTTGAATTCATCTATAAATGATTGCTTCCGCAAATGTAGCGTGAAACAGCAACAGCTTTTTTTTTTGCTCCTGTGTGGGGGACTTGAAAAGGATGTTAATTGATGGGAGTTATGGCAGGTTGCTCAGAGCACTAAGGGGATCATTACCAACGGAGTGTAAAAACGGCATCTACGGCTGTTTGCATTCTATCACACGCACAAGCTGCGGAACAGCCAGAGGAAACGTGGCACGGCACGGCACGGCAGACTCCCTCAGCATCAAGGCAGCACGTTAGACCTGTCTTCTAGCAATCACTGGGAGAAAAACAAAACACCCACCGAATACGGTCCATGTGAAACCAAGACAGAACTAAAATATCTACGAAAACATAAATTATTTTTACAGTTTGGGCTTAAAATAAAACAACAAAAAAATAATAAAGATTTATTTTGGTTTCTGTGGTGGTGAAAACAAATGATCCTACGGTCGTTTTACATAGCAGAATCAATTTGTGGGAGAACAGAAAGACGCTGGAGAGAGAGACAGAGAAGGGAAGAGAGAGAGAGAGAAAGAGAGAGAGAGTAAAAGAAAAAGAAAAAGCCCAGCACTTTGGGTTAGCTAAAGGATTTAGGTCATGCTTTAACTGGCTGACATCAGGCGGCGAGCTGCCTGGAAAAGCTGGTGTGGATCGTTCAGCAGCGACAGACAATCATGGAGAGGAAAGAGGAGAGAGGGGGAGAACGAGAGACGCATTCCTGGGGTGGCTGGCCGGCCAACCTGCAGACTGACCTACATTTCCTGCACGACTCAGGGAGCACAGCTCTCCAC